>NC_135328.1:88236706-88538322 GCF_023851605.1 Tamandua tetradactyla
CATTCAGTTTACTTCCTTGCATCCTTCTCTAGCATCACCTCTTTTTTATTCTAAGAGAAGTTGTGGGTTCACAGAAAAAGCAGGTACACAATACAGGGTTCTGATAAACCACCCTAGTATTAACACCTTGTATTAGTGTGGTGCATTTATTACAATTGATAAAACTATGTTTGCATATTTGTACTACAAACTATTGTCTGTATTTAACTTGGGTGTGCTATATTGTACAATTCCATGTATTTTTTTTTTAATTTTGTTTAGTAACATATATGGAAACTAAAATTTCCCCTTATAAGCATATTCAAATGTGTAATTCAATGCTGTTAAATAAAATCATAATGTTGTGCTACCATCACCACCATCCATTATCAAAACTTTTCCATCATCCCAAATAGAAACTCTGTACATTTTAATCACGAACTGTGTATTCCCTATCTCCACACCATCACCAGTTAACTTATATTCTAAAATCTGTCTCTGTGAGTTTGCTTATTCCAATTATTTTTATCAGTGAGATCATACAATATTTGTTCTGTTGTGTCTGGCTTATTGCACATGTGATGTCTTCAGGGTTCATCCATGTTGTCACATGTATCAGAACTTCATTTCTTTAAATGACTGAATAATATTCCATTGTTTAAATTTACTACCTTTTGTTTATTGATGGACACTTTGGCTGCTTCCATCTTTTAGCAATTGTGAATAATGTTGCTGTGAACATTAGTTTGAAAATATCTGTTCAAGTGTTTGCTCTCAGTTTTTGGATATGGTGCTGGTTTGAAATTTTTATGTACCCCAGAAAAGCTATGCTGTTTCCATTTTGATTCAATCTTGTGGGACCAGACCTATCGTTTATGGTGGAACCTATGGATTAGATTGCTTTTCATGAAAATGTGACAAACCAATTGTGCGTGTCACCTTTTAATTAGATTATGTCCATGGAGATATGACACACCCATTTATGGGTATGACCTTTTGAATAGATGGAGCTATGACTCCATCCATTCAAACTGCCTTTTGTTTAGTTTGCTGGAGTCCTTTAAAAGGGGAAACATTTTGGAGAAAGCTCAGATGCAGACATTTTGAGATGCTTGGAGTGCCAACAGAGAGAGTCCACATACACACAGATGTTTGGAGATGCGGAGCCCCACAGACGTCACCATGTGCCTTCCCATGAAATGCTAAGCCAGCCAGAACCCAGAGTTGTGTCCCATAGGAGATAAGTGAAGACCCACAGGCACTTAGAGAAGAAACCACTGGAATCAGGAGCTGGAAGCAACAGAACCAGGACCCAGCAGATGCCAGCCCTGTACCCTCCCATGTGACAGACATTGGCCCTTCTTCAGAGTCAAGGTATCTTTCCCTGGTTGCCTTGGTTTGGACATATTTAAGACCTTAGAGCTGTAAACTTGCAATTTAATAACCCCCCTTTGGAAAAGCCAACCCATTTCTGGTATATCACTTTCTGGCAGCTTTAGCAAACTCAAGCAGATTTATACCTCGAAGTGGGATGCCAATTCCTTACTTAACTTTCTAAAGAATTGTCAAACTGTCTTCCATAGTTAATTGTATGATTTTACATTCCCACTGACAATGAATGAGAGTTCCTACTTCTCCACTCCTTTCCAACACTTGTAATTTTCTTTTTTATTAATAGTCATTCTAATGGGTGTGAAATAGTATCTTGTAGTTTTGATATGTTTTCCCTGATGTTGAACATCTTTTCATGTGCTTTTTCTGGCTACTTGTATAGCTTCTTTGGAGAGCTATCTGTCCAAATATTTTGCTCACTTTTAAATTGGGTTATTTGTCTTTTTGTTCTTGTCTTGAAGGATTTCTTTGTAGATTCTGGATATTAAACATTTTTGGGTATGTGGTTTCCAAATATTTTCTCCCATTGTGTAGGTTGTTGGTTTACTACTTTCCTGAGTAGTACTTTCCTGAGCTTTGATGTTCAAAAAGCTTTTAATTTTGAGGACATCTCATTTATCTGTTTTTTGTTGTTGTTGTTGTTGTTGTTGTTGTTGTTGCTTGATGCTTTAGGTGTAAAGTCTAGCAAGTCATTGCTTAACCCAAGTACCTGAGATGCTTCCCTATGTTTTATTATATGAGGTTGATATTTCTGGCTTTCGCATTTAGGTCTTTGATCACTTTTGAGATAATTTTTCTGTATGACACGAGGCATAGGTCTACTTTCATTCTTTTGCCTATGGAGTATCAAGTTTTCTCAGCACCATTTATTGAAGAGACTATTATTTCCCAAATAAGTGGTCTTTGCTCCTTTGTCAAAAAATCAGTTGGACATAAATGTGAGGCTTGATTTCTGATCTTTCAATTCAATTCCATCAGTGTGTATATCTGCCCTTGTGCCAGTACCATGCTGTTTCAATTACTGACACTTTGTAATAAGTTTTAAGACTGGGAAGTGTGAGTCTTCTGAATTTGTTCCTCTTTTGCAAGATGGCTTTGGCTAATTGGGGGTCCTTAAGTTCCCATATAAGTTTGATTACTGGCTTTTCCGTTTCTGCAAAGACACTCATTGGAATTTTAATCAGGCTTGCATTGAATCAATAAATTGCTTTGTGTAGTATTGAAATCTTAATGTTATTTAGTCTTTCAATTCACAAACGAAGAATATCCTTCCTCCATCTGTTTAGGTCTTCTCTGATTTCTTTTAGCAATGTTTTGTAGTTGTCTGTGTACAATCTTTTACATCCTTCAGGTAGATATATTCCTAAATATTTGATTATTTCATGTCCCATTGTAAATGGATTTTTCCCCTTTATTTCCTCTTCCCAGTGTTCATTACTAATATATATAATCTACTTATTTTGGAATGTTGTTCTTGTATCCCTCCATTTTGCTGAATTCATGTATTATCCCTAGGAACTTTGCTGTAGTTTTTTTAGGATTTTCTGTACTTAGGATGATCTCATTTGCAAACAAGGAAAATTTTACTTCTTCCTATCAATGTTATGCCTTTTATTTCTTTTTGTTGCCTAATTGTACTGCTAGGAATTCCAGTACAGCTTTAATTAATAGTTATGAAAGTGGCCATCCTTTTCTTCTTCCCTATCTTAGAAGGAAAGTTTTCACCATTAGTAGGATATTAGCTGTGTTTTTTTTCATATATGCTGTATTCATTTGCTAATGTTGCTGGAAAGCAATATACCAGAAATGGAACACCTTTTAATGAGGAAATTTAATAAGTTACACATTAACAGTTCTAAGGCCATAAATATGTCCTAACTAATGCATCGATAGAAAGATACCTTGGCCCAAGGAAGGCTGATCTGGGAAAGAATGGGCTGGCATCTTCTGGCCCTTGTCCCTGGTTAATTGCTTCCATTTCTGATGCCAATAGTTTTCTCTCTAAGCATCTGTGGTCTTCATGTAGTTCCTTCAGGACACAAATTCTGGGAACATTTAGTTCCTTCAGGACACAACTGTTAGCATCTCATGGGAAGACACATGGTGATGTCTTCTGAGTTCTATCCTTGTCTAGGCATCTGCTGTCTCTATCAGCACTACAAGCATCTCCAAACATCCACGTCTTTGTCAACTCTGAAGCAACTGTTCTCCAAGCATCTTTATCTGAACTTTCTCCAAAACATTTCCCCAGTTAAAGGACTCTTGTAAACTAATCAAGTCCCACCTTGGATTGGTGGAGTCACATCTCCATCTAATCAAAGGTCATACCCACAATCACACATGCCATGACTCTATGGAAATAATCTAATCAAAAGGGTTTCAACCCTACCATATTGAATGAGAATTAAAGGACATGGCTTTTCTGTAGTGCACAATACTTTCAAACCAGCATTACAAGCCTTTTATTGTGTTTATGAAGTTTCCATCTATACCTAGTTTTCTAAGTGCTTCTATGAAGAAGCACTGCTGGCTTTGTAAGTACCTGTATTAGTTTGTTAATACTGCTGGAATGAAATATACCAGAAATGGAATGGCTTTTTATTAAGGGAATTTATTCCATTACAAATTTACAGTTCAAGGCCAGAACAATGTCCCAACTGAGGCATCCAGGGAAAAATAACTTGACCCAAGAAAGACTGATGTACATCACATCAGAAGGCTGTGACTAGCATCTGCTGGTCTTGCTGATCCTTGTTCCTGATTCCATTATTTCCAGCTTCCAGTGCCAGTGGTTTCCTCTTTAGATGTTCGTGGGCCTTCCCTTTGCTCCTCTGGGACACATCTCTAGGTTTGGTCTTGCTTAACATCTCATGGGAAGGTTGATGGGCATGTATGCTGGGCTCTGCCCATGTCTAGGTATCGGCTCTCTCTGTTGACTCCCCAGGCATCTCCAAATATCCGTTTCTCTGTCAGCTGTGAAGCAACTTTTCTCCAAGTGTTTCTCTAAAATGTTTCCTCTTTTAGAGGACTCCAGTAAACTAAACGAGGTGCACCTTGAATGGCTGGTCATCTCCATCTAAGCAAAAGGCCACACTCACAATAGGTGTGTCACATCTTCACGAAAGTAATCTAACCAAAATGTCATCCCCACCACTACATGTGTCACATCTTCATGAAAACAATCCAATAAAAGTTTTCCACCCTAAACAATATGTCTGGCCTGATAAGATTGGATCAGGATTAATACCTGGCTTTTCTGGGATACATAGTAGTTTCAAACCAGGTCACTCCACCCTCTTTACCACAAAAAAGACACGTCTTTTCCGTATACCAAATAAATCTGCACCATCACAATATCACAAAAGCCTTAAACCATTTCAGTAAAAATACAAATGCCATACAAAGTCAAAAATAGTTCAAAATCTCATCAAAGTCAACACAGGCATGGTTTGTCCTAAGGCAAAATTATTTTCTTACTCTGAACCTGTTAAACTCAGAACAAGTTATTTACTACCAACATACAAAGGAGAGACAGTCACTGGATACATGCATCCATTGCCATAGGGAAAAACCAAAAGGTAAACAGGGGTCACTGGACCCAAACAGTTCTGAAAACCTGCCAGGCAAATTTCACTGGATGCAAATTCTGAGAGTCATTTATCCTCAGAGCTTTAGAAAGCAGCAGTCCCACCCTTTCAAGGGTCTACACAGCTTCCTTGCTCTCTCCAAATGCTGGGTTGAGAGTTGCAACACTGGGGTTCATTGGGTGGACCACCTTTTCCTTGGCTCCACCCTTTCCAAACATCATGGAGAACCCTCATAACAATGGGGTGATTGCCAGGCTCCCCCCGCCCGCCCGCCAATCGAAGGTTTATGAGCTCCACTCTCTCTGAGGCCTGAGGCACAGAAGCTCTTCCTGAGCAACAAAGTGGAAGGCCCCCCCTCTGTTTTAAGGCAAACTCACCCTGTTCACTCACCCTTGGGCTCTTCTGGCCCAAGATATCCTGACCCCAGACCTTAGTTTCCATGACTCTGCATTTGAAGTAATTTTTCCTTCAATCTGTCCTTTTTCTGTCCTTTTAGTCCAGACTGGCAATGGGTTCCATTTATACAGATCCCAAAGCACTCTTGTTGGTTTTTGATGTAGTATACAGGAATCATAACCATCACATGATAGGTTGTTCCACAAATCCTACCTGAATAACTCCATCTCCAAACTTGGCTTTTTCTGAAATGACTGACTAGTTCCATGTTCAGTTAAATTCTCATGTGGGGAACTATTCTCTAGCGTCTCACTTTCTGGAAGCCCAGAAATTTCCAGATCATCAATTTCTGTTTTCTTTGTACCCAAGAGTTCAGTTCTCAACTTATCTCTTTCTGGTCACATTTTACTATAAGCTGCAAGGAGCAGCCAGGCTGCATTTTCCCACATTTAATCTAGAAATCTCTTCAGCTAAGCACCACAGCTCACCACTTTCAAATTCTAACTTCTAAGCAAAATCAGGACACAGTTTGAGTAAATTCTCTGCCACTTTAATATAAGAGTCACCTTCCTTCCTGTTTGAAATGAAACATTCTTCATTTCTGTCTAAAGTCTCATCGAAGGTATATTTAGAGTCCATATTTTTACCAACAGTCTCTTCAGAGCATTCAAGGCCTTCTCTATCAAGCTTCTCACAGCTGTTCCAGAATCTTCCCCTTATCCATTTGAAAAGCTGTTCCAACATGTTTGGTATTTGCAAACTACAGCAGCACCCCACTTCTCCAGTACCAAAATCTGTTTAGGTTCTCTAGAGAACCTTGACTAATACAACGACTTTAATGCATGTTTTGAGATGAACACATATGTTTTTCTCCCTTCATTCTGTTAATGTAATGTAATGCTACATTATGTAATGTAGTGTGATTTATTATATTAATTGATTTTCTTATATTGAACTATACTTACATACCTGGATTAAATCCCACTTATCATCGTAGATAATGCTATTAACATGCTGTTGGATTCACTGTGCTAATATTGAGGATTTTTGCATCTGTATTTATAAAAGTTATTGGTCTGTGATTTTCTTTTCTTGTGTTCTCTTTATCTTGCTTCAGTATGGGGGTAGTTTGGGCCTTGTAGAATGAATTATAGAGTGTTCCCTCCTCTTTACTTTTTTGGAAGGGTTTGAGCATGATTCTTGTTAATTCCTCTTGAAATGTTTGATATGAAGCCATCTGGTCAAGTGCTTTTCTTTGATGGGAAACTTTTTCATTACCATTTTATTTTATTTACCGGTTTGTTGAAGACATCTATTTATTCATGAGTCTGTGTAGGGCAGTTTGCTTATTTCTAGTATTTGTTTATTTCACCTAGGTTATTGCATTTGTTCATATAGTTGTTCATATTATCCTTTTGTAGTCCTTTTTATTTCAGTGGGGTTGGTAATAATGTCCCCCTTTTCATTTCTCATTTTAGTTATTGGTGCCCTCTCTCTATTTTTCTTTATCATTCTGTCTAAAATCTTTCCAGAATGAAAGCTCAAAAAAGATCTTTGGTTAAAATCAACTTAAAGCAATAGAGAACCCCAACAAGCCAACCGTATGAGTAAGTATACATACTAGTACTATTGTATGGTAGTTTTTGGTATGCAGCTGTGGTTCTTACTTCCTACAGGTGCTAAAATGAAAAATACATAAAATATAATGATAAAAAATCTTTGATTTTGGACATATAGTGTACAAAGACATACTTTGTAAAATAGAAAAAAGGTGCAGGGATGGAAGGTATAGGAAGAGTGCATGTGTATACCGCTGACATCAGGTTGGTATAAAATTAAACATTGGTGGTATATATTTTTAGGATAAGTTTTAACCCAACGGTGACTACAAGGAAACATTATAAAAAATATATCCAGAAAGAACTGAGAGGGGACTGAGTATGGTATCATACAAACAAGCAAACAAATATGAAAGTAGGCATAAATGGAGGAATTAAATGAAAAATATATAAGACTTTATAAATAGGAAATATCAGAAGAAGGTCCTGAATTATCAGTAGTTACTTAAATGGAAAGGGACTAAACTCCTCATCAAATGGAGAGGTAATCAGAATGGATGAAAAAATGTATGATCCAACTACATGCTATTATAAGAGACTCACTTTAACTTCATAGATATAAATAGATAGAAAGTAAAAGGATGTAAAAAAATATGCCATGCAAGTAGTAACCAGAAGAGAGCTGAGGTAGCTATAATAATATCAGATAAAATAGACTTTAAGTAAAAAACTTACAGGGGACAGAGGTAGTCATTATATACTGATGAAAAGGAAAAATCAGCAAGAAGGAGTAACAATTGTAATTCTATATGAACCTAACAGCAAAGCCCCAAAATAAATGAAGTGAATACTGACAGATTTGAAGGGAGAAATAGACAGTTCTACATTAATAATAGGAAGTTTTACAATACCATTTTCACTAATGGATAGAACTTCTAGACAGAAGATCAGTAAAGAAATACAAGGCTTAAAATTCTAAATCAACTACAGATAGCACTCATGTTTAGAACACTATATGCGACAGCAACACAATACACATACCTCTCAAGTGCACATGGAACATTCTCCAGGATAAACCATATCTTAGGTCCAAAATGAGTTTCAATAGATTTAAAAATATTGAAATCAAGTGATGTATCTTCTCTGACCATAATGGAATTGAAGATGGAAATTACTAAAAGAGGGAGAAATGGAAAAGTCTGAAGTACATGTAAATTAACATACACGTAAGCAACCAGTGGTTTAAATGGGAAATTAGGAAATATCTTAAGGTTATTAAAAATGAAAATGCAATTTATCAGAACTTTTGTGATGCAACAAAGGCAGTGCTGAGGGGGGTCGGATTTGTAGCTCTAAATGCTTACATTAGACAAGAAGAAAGATTTCAAATCAGAGACCAAACTTCAAAACTGGAAGAACTAGAAAAAGATGATCAAAGCAAACCCAATATGAGGAATAGGAAAGAAATAATGAAGATTAAAATGGAGATGAATGAAATAGAAATTTTAAACAGAAAAATAGATAAAATCAACAAAACCAAACGTTTCTTTGAAAAGATCCAGAGGTTCCTTGCCTTTGAAGCCTTTGCACTTTGTAGTCAAGCTAAATTCAACTAAATTGTACTCCTTCAATATAGTGTTATCTTTTCTTTGATAATATGAAATATACTTTTCTTCCATCTGGAACTTCATTTTACCTTCCTTCTCCCTACTCCTCTTTCTGGTTTAATCTTAACTTCCTCTAAGTAGGCTTGATTCCCTAATTCACTGTCTCCCACACTTAGCCCACTTAGAAGCTGCAACAGACCTAGTTGTCACCCAGACAACGTTCAAGAAAGTGCTTGCTTCCCAAAGGTTTGGAGTCTGTCATCAGGCAGACTTCCCCTGATAGCATCTTCTGGATCAGTTTAGCTGCAGAGAGCTGCCTCACCCACCATACCCTTCTGAGATGAGGTGACACTTGTACCATGACTGATTCATGTGGAGGTAAAAAGGTCCAATCATTTGGATCCATTGAGAGCAAGTCTGGCAGAATATTTTGGCTCAGAGCTAGCTCTCTATAATGTTGGCAGAGGCTGAGGTCAAGTCTGCAAAACAGCTTGATTTTACATTCTGCCCAGTTCTACTGCCTCCTCTCCCTTCCACAGGTGTTGATCTCCATAGCACTCCCTAAGAAATGTTCTGTACTCTAAACTCTAACTCAGAGAAACCAACCTGCAACAACTTAATTATGAATCATTTTACCTTGTCTTTTTGCATATTGTTGCAATCAAACACATAATTGTGATAATGTTTGTCTCTACAAGAAGATGATCTTAAGAAAGCAGCACACAGTAGATGCCTAATGCTTTCTACCTATCTATATTTCCTTGGGTAACAATTTGCTAGATGTAAATAAGCAAAAATTATACAGAAGGGAACATTACCTAATAGTACTAGAAGTTTGATGCTTAGAATAGTATATGATTTTTTTCTCAAATAATAGTTTAGTAAGCACAATAATAATAAAGTTTAACTTTTAAATACTCACTGAAAATATTCAATACTAACTATATTGGATAAATTAAAGATCATTTTGATAAATTGCATCATATTTCCAAAGGCTTTTAGCTGAGGGGATGCTTTAGGCTGACCAAGTACAGCATATGCTAATTCGTAGAATGAAATGGCACTTTTATTCAGTCCTCTTTATGAACTGCTTGCACACATATGAACTATTTTCATGACAATAAAGCTCCACAGAGAATAGCATGATCATTACAGACTGTAATCTTAGCAAGAAGGCAAAAGGAACTTTGTTTCATATATAGTCTACATAAAGTGATGAAACTGTTCCTCTGTGGCACAGACCATGTCTTCTTCATGGTTATGTCCTTGGTCCTAGTATGCCAAGGTGAATTTTAATTATTTGCTTAAATGTTTGCTAAATGAATAGTAGTCTTGGGCTTTGGACACTGTAAGAAAGCAGAAGCAACAATTAAAATGGATAAATCTGTGATCAGGTTTTTATTTGAAGATTGACATTTTCCTGGTCCAATACCTCACCTCAGTTAGCCGTGAACTGTAGGTTGGCTCAGGTTGAGTATAGATCAGAGGCTCTTATTCTCGTGTTGCGTTACATTGCCACACGATCATGGATTACGAGACATGTCACAAATAATCTGTTTTTATTAAAAATACTTGTCAAGTTGGTGGATAGTTTACATTTTTAAAAGAAGTTCAGAAGATTCTAAAATGTGTGATCATCAGACTCCTAAAATGGGAGAAAATTCGAACAGCACTATTAAAATAGAAACATTTGCTTAATAATATACAAAATAATGGAGTTAGGAACATGGGAAACATTTCTTTAAAAAAGTCCAACAGTCTCATACATAATTCTATGAATTAGTGTACTTGGTCATAGGACTAAAAAACTTGACATGCCTCATTAGTCTCTAAGGAAATCATTGTAATTACAGCTAGTCAGTCGATATTTTGGTGACATCGCCAACTACAACTCTAAATTTTATTCACCCTGTTTTCCTAAAGACAGCAGCAAAATATGTAGCAAGATATTTAGAAAGATTTCCAAGAAGAGTATTTCTTTTAGTTCACTAAAGCTGTTGAAAGGCAGTATACCAGAAATGGATTGGCTTTTATAAGGGGGATTTATTAACGTTATGAGTTTATATCTCTGAGTCTGTGAAAAATGTCCAAATCAGATCATCAATAGGATGATACCTTCTTCCTGAAGATGAACTTGGTGGTCCAGGGCTTCTCTGTCACATGGGAAGGCAAGTGGCGGTGTCTGCTGGTCCTTCTTTCCTGGGTTTCTGGTTTTGTTGCTTTCAGCTTCTGGCTGCTCCATCTGTAGATTTCTTTTTGAGCTTCTTTGTGTCTCTCTCTTTTACCTTCTGTCTATCGTAGTGTCTTTCTTTCTCTCTGTCTTTCATACTTTTCTAAAGGCCTCCAGTAAGAGGATTAAGACCCACCTGGGGCATGCCTCAGCTGAAATGACCTCATCGAAAGGTCCTACTCACAATAGGTCTACACCCACAGGAGTAGATTAGCTTGAAGAACATGGTCTTCTGGGGTCCATACAGCTACAAGCCATCACAGTAGTTTAAAATAAAAATAAAATGCTAGAAATTTAAAAGTATCTTTAATTATGTTCTGAAATGTGTTGTGTGGAAGGAAGAGCTCATTTCTTAATATTTAAAGGGTTCTCTTCCACTTTAAACCTTAGCTTTCAGCCCTCTGCCACACAGAGGCAGAACAGGCATAAAGATATTGTGCCGTATGAATCAAGCTGCCCTAAAATACTAGAGTTAATTACAATGTTTTAAGAAATTTGACAATATTTTCCAAATGAAAGTAAAAAAAAAAAAAAAAAAAAAACAAACCAAAAAGGGAAAGAAGAACAAATCAAGAGTAGAATGGATATCAGCTTTCAGATACATATATTTCTATGTTGTTATCATGATTTGGGTACTACAGATATGCTTTTCCTTCTTTTGCATATTTATGTGGTATACAGGCAGCCAGGGGCAGATTCACCAGCCCAAAGTATTTGGGAATGAGTGTGGAAAGTTCTGCTACACAGATTTGCTGGAATGAAAATGTATGCATATGTGCTGTATAAAATTAATCACTCTGCTAAATATTTAAATATGCATAAAATATCCCGACTTCTGCTTCATTCTTCTTAAAAAAAGAATCCAGTATTTCTGGATTGGTGGTTAACAGGCACATTTGCTTCCTTATGAGAGCCCTCATTATTAATGTATTTAATAAGTATACAGTATATTAAAATATTGACAGTTTTACCAAACGAAGTAAGTGAAGTTCATTCAGGAGGCTTCTTTAACCTTCTCTAAATATCAGGGATGAAGAAACATGAATTTAATTCTTACCAATGAGTCTGCATCTAACAAGTGTCAGCCATAAACCATCTTGGGATGGAATCATGTCCCCCACGAAAGGCATGTTCAGATTCCAACCCTGGTCCTGTGGGTGTGAGCCCGTTTCTAAATAGAACAATTGAAGATGTTATTAGTTAAGGTGTGACCAAGCTGAATGAGGTGGAGGGGACCTCAATCCATTATGGCTGAAGTCCTTATAAACTAAGGATTTTAGAAATGGAAGAAGCCTTGTCAGGCGGCCAGAGGCTGGAATCAATGGAACTTAGAAAGAAAAAAAAGTAGGAAAAGGAGAAGATGCAGCCACATGTATGGCCATGTGACAAAAAAGGCCAAGGACCAAGTGTTGCTGGCACCCAGCCTAGGAATGCCACGGTCTTTACGGAGAAAGCATCACTTATTGACACCTCAATTTTGTACTTTTCCTGGCCTCAAAACTGCAGGCCAATAAATTCCATATGTTTAAGCCAATCCATTGTATGGTGTATGTTTGCACATCTAGGAAATTAAAACAAACCCAGTTAAAGGTTGCAACATATCCAGCATATTAGTCTGTGTCCCTTGAAAAACTGTAGCCTAAGAATAGGCTTATCTGCAGGCAGTTTATTTTGGGAAGTGATCTCAGGGAACAGGAGGTAGGGCCTGGGGAGTGGAATGAGTGAAATGAGGAATGACTGAAAGCCTGTTGAAGGGTGAGCTATTGAAGGTAAATAGGACTTTATCAAACTGAGAATATTTCAAGGTGGAATGCATCTCATAATTTCCCACCCAAAGGATGGAAGAGAGAACTTTTATTTACCAATTGGCTGGGAGTCACTCCATGGAGTCTTGAATCCCTTTTATTCCCATTAGTTGACTAATGAGAGGTTCAGGAAGTTAGAGGCAGAAGTACAACTAAGACTAGATACTGTCAGGGTACATACCTGTTCGAAGCTAACTGTACAGGAATGAACTAAAGATGGGCTGATAGTGAAATAGGGAAAGAGGTTTCTAATGCATCAAGTTAGTTTTTTGTATGAATGTTCACTAATTTGACCTCTGATTTCTATTCCTTTAATTCTCAGCGATAATATTATTTTTTTTCCTGAAAAATAAAAGAAAAGGCTAAAAATTGAGTATGTTAAGTAAGAACTTAGTTGTTTATCTGAGGTGAAATATGACTAGACTAAATGCACAATTTTTACATTTTATCTCTCAGTCCCAAATATTTTCAAGGGCCAGGCAGATAATATAAGTGAGTTGAGTAAGTACTGGCAAATACTGTAGAAAATCACAGACATTGAAAATCAGAGAACAGGTATTGTCTCAAGGTTTTATTCACTTCTCAGCTCCAGTCCATCCTTGCCAGGCAAGTATGTATTATAATGTAACTTGATTTTTAAATGTCTGCAAGAAAAAAAATGATTTTCATACTGTTTACCAACCATTGGTTGCTAGTTATTAATCCCTAGTTCAATTAGTCATTATAACAATGTGTGTATGTCGACAATTATTCAATTATGTAATTAAATTTCTTTTATCCCCAATAATCCAAATAAAGAAATGATTTATTTATTTGTTTATTTACATTTAATACTTATATCTTCTTGCTGGAAAATAATTATAAAAGATACAAGAAATATTGAATAAAATTAGTCCATGTGGGTGGGCCACGGTGGCTCAGCAGGCAAGAATGCTTGCCTCCCATGCCAGAGGACCCAGGTTCGATTCCCGGTGCCTGCCCATGTAAAAAAAAAAAAAATTAGTCCATGTATTGACCGAAGATGAACATGCATCATGAATCAAATATGTTTCATTTGTAGTCTATTAAAAATAAATAATTAAGGGAATAAAAATGAATCGAATAAAACAGTCATAGAAAGCAAAGTTCAAATTTTTTCAATTTGCAAGTGTTCTGATTCTGATTATGTGTTTGCTTTACCCCATAATTTACATTAAATATTCTTAAATATTGTTTATTTAAAAATGTCCAATTTCTCAATGACAAGGAATTTTTTAAGGGTAAAGATATTATCAAAGTTTAATTAGAAGAGATGCTAATCTAAATCAGAATTGTTTAATGAGAATTTGTAATCTGCCTTTGGGTTAGATTGTTACTAAAACCAATGCCAACTGAAGAAATTGTGATTATATGCATTTATTTTATTAGTAAGGACGCTCACAGAAGTCTAGGCAGTATTTGTATAAATATTAAATTAAAATGCTTAACCCTAGGTTTTTTGTGTTTTTTTTGGCTTTCAAAAAGGGAATTTATTAAGTTATAAGTTTACAGTTCTAAGGCCATCATAGTGTCCAGACCAAAGCATTCAGAGAAAGATATACCCTGACTCAAGAAAGGCCGATGTGTCTGGAACAGCTTTGTCAGCTTGGAAGGTGCATGGCTGGTGTCTGGCTTCTAGTTTCAAACAGCTTCCCTGGGGTATTTTCCTTCTGCATCTCCAAAGGTCTCTGTCTATGTCAGCTCTGAAGCATTTTCCAAAATGTTAATCCTCGTTTTTGTTGCTTCACATTTTACCTTGGGATGCATATTACATAATACAAAGCCTATTGTGTATCAGAAAATTTAGATTGAGTTTGTACAGAGCCAAAGACTGCCAAAATGTCTTCTGTAAAACTATATTCTGGGAATTTTGCAATTATTATTGTCTTCGGGCCAATAATTCTAGACACTCAATTTACCTGATCAATGTTAAAAAGAAAAGCAAATTATTTTTGTGAATTGTATTGACCAAACCATTTGTTAATTAAGATTGTTGAACATGTCAGAAATTAGTTTCCACCAGATCCAACTTTGTTTTACACTAAAATATCCAGGAAGAATTTTCCAATTTGAGTGACTTGATATCAAGGCCTCAAATACAGTGACCATTTTGATCCTAAAAAGAGCATATGTTATTTCTTTCTGCCTCTTGCAAATATTGCAAATATCAAGAAGATTTTTCAGGAACTTATCTGTGAGTTTGAAGACATTATTTGTAAGGTATTAAAATGACCCTTGCTTCCAAGGATAATGTATATGATGCTTTTAATTCTTATTGCTTCAACATTAATGAGACATATAGGGTAGATAAGGCAGGTAAAATGTTTAAGAAGAAAAAAATGCTCTGTCATTGATTTTATTTCCTATGAATTGGGAAAAAATTCCCAATCAAAGGCTATATGCCACCTTATAATTTGTAATTTTCTCACCTTTTATTTAAATATTGTTAATAAAAGGATAAACAAGCAGAAATTTTTTACAATGTTATTTGAGAATACCTTTGAATGAGTAATCTATGGTTTAAGCCTTCTTTGTTAAAGAAACCACCCTGAACTTACTCAGTTTTCCGAACAGTGATGCTACTTTAGCCCTTCTAAATCCCCAACATAATGCTGACCCTATTCTGTGTGTGCCTGGTCAGTTCTGAAAGAAAACTGATTTCCTACTGACCCAGGATTAACAATTCAATAAACTTTGTTTCTGCCGAGATGCAAACCTGTTTTAAGCATTTAGGCATCTAAAATCCCTCAAAACACATGTCAGTAGGATACCTGGCAAAGCAGACATTCTAAGTTTAAAGGGTGTATTTGCTTTGGAGGTTCTCCTCTTTCTTCTTTTTTCCCCACTTCCCCTAATATCCTTTCCCTACCTTCTCCTGTCTCCTGAATGCACTTGCCAACAGACATACAAACGTGCTCGTGCACACATGCATGTGTCCTTAGGCACACACAAGTTTGCCCTTCTGATTCCATTCCAGTGACTATTTCAATTGTCTGCATCTGAGGCATGCCTTTAGTGAATGTTTGAAAGCAAAGCATTTTCTATAACGCTGGGAATTATAGTGATTTCCTGATCCCCTTAAAACTCCACTTTCTTCCATGTTGGTTATAATCCTTTCTTTGTTATGCCACAGGAAATATAAGAAATCAAATTAAATTGATTCTTTGAAATGTTTGAGGGCTTATTCTGTTCTAAGGTATTAGAATGGCTTCACATTCATTAAAGGACACTTTAGAAATTCCATACATATTGCCTAGCATTGTGAAGTCCCAAATATGACAGCTAGTTTCTATCTGAACAAAGCATTTTCCCCTTAGGCAGAGGCATGGGTCTGCACTGTTGGGTTTATTTTTCTGTGTTATTCAAAAGAACAAAAGATCCGCAGAGAGAACTTCAAAGTAAATAAAAATGCTCTTCAGTAAATCACAAAATTATGCTATTTCTTGTAGGATCAATATTGCCCTTTCTGAAATTGAGGTATTGCACTACAAATAATTTATCTATCCAAGTGTCTAGGGAATCATTTTTAAAAACATGAGAAGTTTGTCTTTTAGTCCTTTGGCTCATCATGTTAACTAGGCAAGTTAACTGCATTTTAGCCTTGAAGGAAAATTGGCCTAACACTTGGCCAATTAAGATTGTATAAATTGGGAGCAGACCTGCCTCAGAAATGGTAAACTAATATCCACTGCTCTTAGTCTCCTTTCTTCTAATGCTAGATTTCCATTCCCATTCACCACTCACTTTGATTCCAAATTAATTCAATAAACTCTGCTTCCAGATTAAAATACTCAGACAATATAAGATACATACCACCTGTCCCTCCTTTGTTTCAATCTTTGATTCAGCCCCTCTTTTGGTTCTCTTTGATTGTTGTATTCATTTTTCTTTCTTTTTATTAGGATTACACAGAAATCAACTCAATACATTGTTATAACTTTCTATGATTCATAATGATAAGAAGCCCCTGTTTTATTATTGTGTTAAAGCTGCTGGAATACAATACACCAGAAATGGAATTAAACAGTGGAATTTATTAAATTGCAAGTTTACAGTTCTAAGGCCATAGAAATGTCGAAACTGAGGCATCTGGAGAAAGATACTTTAATTCTAAAGAAAGGGCCGATGATGTTCTGGGTCTCTCTTTCAGCTGAGAAGGCACAATATATTTAAATTTTTTATTTCCTAAATGTTTTCTTTTTATGGTATTTAGAAATAAAATTTTATATTAACTTGATTTCCGCTGACTTTCTTGTATGACTTCATTCTAATACTTTGCCAGTAGATTCTTTAAACTAGGTAGAAAATCATGTCTCTTTATATTCTGTGAAAGAATTTCTCTGACTTTCACCTTTGATTAATTGTTGACTAGTCACCTTTAGCCTTTCATTATCTTTCTCCGCTGCATTATTGGTACTGAGCAAAAGCCTTCTGATTCATTGTCTTTATAATTAGTGGTTCTCTGAACATCTCAAAAGCCTTAGTTATTTCACCAGCCATGAACAATTCTAATGCTGTAGCATGCATGAGCTATCAGCACTCCACCTTCTTCCAGGTCATGGGGTTCTCATTGCCAGCTGGCTGGTACCTGTGATCTTGCTCTAAAACTCCATTTTAGTTCCTTCTTCTTTGGAATCCTCCTGACACCAGCAGTCTTAGGACAATTTACATAGGAAGCAGGCTCTGAGGAGGAGGATTTGAGGAGTGCCCAGCATCCCAGGTCAGCATCTCTACAGGGAGACCAGGAAGAACGGGAAGAGGGGAGAGCAGACTTGTGGTGATTTGACAACAAGGCTTCAGGGAATTCCATGAGAAGGGGCCCCTAGAGCCGAGATACCCCTTCAAGTGGGCCGCGTATTTTTGACCTAGTCATTGAATGTGGGGAGCCTTCAGAGCGATCGTGACCTTAGGCAAGGCGAGTACCTTTGGCTCAGGGAAATACCTGGAGTGGGATTTGGTTAAGAAGCTTGAGATGCCCACGTTTGCAGCACGTGGGAGAAGGCCTCAGTCCTGAAGGGAGTGGGGGCACTGGGTGGCTCACTGTAGCATCTTCTACATGGGATTCCATTCACAAGTATGTCAGACCTTTTTATTGCATCCCATATATCTCTTGTACTGTTTTCTGATTTTTTATCCTTTTTACATGTGTATATCAATCAGAATATTTTCTGCTGACTTATGTTTCAAGGCATCAATCCCTTCTTCATTTCTGCCCGATTTGTTATCCAACTTATTCATTGAGTTTTAAATTTTAGTTATTATATTTTTATATCTAAAATTTTCATTTGATCATTTTCTTTATTATCTTTTTGAACATTTTAATCGCATTTAATTTAAATTTTAATTTCAATCACATTCATTTTGAATTCCAATATCTGGACCACCTAATAGTCAGCTTCTACTATCTGCTCTACTTTCATGGCCTTTTCCCTTTCATGCTTGTTATATTTTGTTTAATACTGGACATGGTATGAAAATTGCAGATGCTGAAGAGTTAAATTAACTTGTCTCCTGGCAAGCAGCTGGGGTAGAAGCAGAATACTTTCTCCCTTTTCTTCAGGATCTTGGCAACTCAGTTCTTAGCTCCCTCGGCTATAATAAATTATTATTTTTTTCTCTTCAGCTGTTTGATACTTGAATGGGACTTCTTTACAAATTAGCAAATAGCCTAGGGGAAATGTGGTACAGTAAATGGATCGTACTTCCATTGAGCTCCTCTTATTTCCAAGATCTTAGCCCCAAAGTCCTAGGAGTCTCATACCCATTCAGTGTCTTCAGAAGATGCTTTCTTATACGTGTGTGCGTATGTGTGTGTATAGGTAAGTAGGTGAGTAGGTGAGTAGATAGGTAGGTAGGTAGGTAGGTAGGTAAGTAGGTAGATAGATAGATAGATAGATAGATAAATATTCTAGTAGTTCTAAAGTAGGATTCTTAGTCTGTTACAAGCTACTCTATTATGATGGGAAATAGAAATAATTCAACTCATATTTTGATTGCCACCATATACCTTTTTATTCACTATAATGAAGAAACTGGAATCACGCTGAACTGGGCTCTTAACTACATGAACAGGACAAGCCACTTGTACCCTCTGTGCCTCATTTCTTTATCTGTAAAAAAATAAATAATTGTACTTCTCTCACAAATTTATGAATACTGAATAAAACAATGGAGACAAGGCTCTTAGCCAAGTGCATAGCACAAGCTCATGGATGTTTACAAATATTTCCATTATTCTCAAAAGAGTGATTTGAATAGTTCTTAGTTGTCAAAAATCTTCATCCTTCTTTCACATTATCTACTGTTATTCTACTTTCTTTAACACTGGTGTCCTCCTTATTTTTGTCTATTTATTTATTTTGGCTTTTTATTGTTGCCCATGGACCTCTATCAAACTGTTATTCCTATCATGAGATGTTCCTTAGCTGAACACTCATGGAAAGGAGGAAAAAGTAGAATTTTTTAATTCCCTCAGTGTGCCAAGAATGCCTGGATGGCCAGGTGGCCTGAATCAAATCCCATGATCTGAAATACTACATGAATTTTTTAATAAGAGCAAAACTGACTTTATTAGTTGAATGTTTCATTTTTGGCTAGCATCACTTTTACCTTTGGGTAGTTCAGTATTCACTATAAAATTGATGTGGAAAAATCTGTATGAAAAAGAACATTAAATCCTAAGTAATGTATCACAGAACCAGAGGTGGGGGGGTGTATTCCTGAACTCAGATTATCTTTTGCCCAGAACAAAGAATGAGAAGACACTTTTGTGGCTTTGGAAATTGGTAGTACTGCAGGTGAGTCACACATTGACATTTCAAGCAATTTAAGTTTTAGCAACTCATGTTCAGAAATATTTTATGACTTACCCAGATTTACAGTCTTTCTCCTGATTCCTAAGGGAGGGAAGGAAGGAAATTATTCAGATTTATTTAATAGTTTATTATTGTTATTTTTAACATCATTCATGTGTTTAAAATCAGTTTAGAGCCTGCGTAGAATTGGTGTAATCCTGTTGAGAAAAAAATACAATTGTCTTATACTTGGGAATTTTTTTTTTCAGAATAGAAGCAGTTTTATTATTTTGTTATAGGAATAATGCACATTAATTATTTTTTTACACAGCGTGCCAGATATGGCCTCTGTATCAGTTGTGGAGAATATCTATAGAATAACCCTCGGCAGTATTACCAAATTTGTAGACACCATAAATTAAATGTTTACAAATATACAGATTGTTCACAACAATATGACATTTCTATGAGAGGTGGAAGTAAGGTAAAGAAGTTGAATCTTTTTTAAATGAACAAAAGTTTGTATAACCTAATGGCAGCCTTACAAATGTATAAAATATTAAAGAGATTTCACAAAATTTAAACTTCCAAGAAAAAAAAAATCACTGTCAAGGATTAGGTGCATATTTTACCGTACTATACATATATGTGGACTGGTATTTATATGTATAAATGCATTAATACAGCAATGGAATCATAGCTGTTTGATATAATGTTTTGTTTCATGTAATGTTTCACAGACATCTTTCTACATCATAAATATTGATCTACATCTTTATTTAGTGGTCATATTGTATGTCACAGTAAGCAGGTAGGGTTGCATACTTTTTACACTCCTTTTTCCATTGATAGATACTTTGCTATTTCTAACTTTCGGTAATATAAAGAATCTTGCACTTAACATCAGAGTATGCACATATTTACATAATGATTTGGCTATTTCCTAATAAAATTGTTAGGCCCAAAGCTACACACATATTTAAGACTTTTAATACATATTGCCCAATGGTAGGGTAAGTATTTTAAAGTATAACCACAAGGGTCTAGAAGTACTGTTTGCAGAAGGGGCAACATGGTGGCATAATGAAGTGTAGAATTTATTTTGTCCTCCAGAGCAGCTAGTAGATAGCCAGGAAAAACTGCTGGGAGAACCTCAATGACTAGACACACAGTGTACACCAGTCTGGACCAGGTGGAACAGCTGAGACCCCATACAAAACTGTAACTACCTCAAGCTGTGGAGGCTGGTACCCTTTCCCCACAGGCATGGCAGGCTGGCTCACTGAGGGGAAAGGCAACAGACTTTACTAGCAGCAAGGGCTTAGCTCAACCAAGCTCCAATTGTGGAATTACCTAGTAATAGGATTGCTGCATCATATGGCAATTCTATAGTTAGCTTCCTGAGGAACCACCACACTGCCTTACAGAGTGGTTGTACCATTTTACAGTCCCACCAAAAATGGATAAGTGTGCCTCTTTCTCCACATTCTCTGCAGTACTTGTCACTTTCTGTTTTTTTGATAATGCCATTCTAGTGGGTGTCAGATGATATAATTGTGGTTTCGATTTGCATTTCCCTTATAGCCAGTGAAGTTGAGCATCTCTTCATGTGCTTTTTGGCCATGCAGAGGGGCCAGACTTTCCAGAACATCAACTAGTTCCATCCCCTTATCCCATATTATCGACAACCCTTTCCAACATGAAAAAATTAAAGTATATCCTAAATATCCCTAGAGTGTGGTAGAGAGATCAAAGGTGATGGTGGAATTATACAGAGAAGGTCAGGTTTAACAAATGAATAGATTGCTGGATCATTGTACTGATAATTTCTTTTAGCCTAAAGTATCTTAGAGCAGCTAGAAATAACTTTGGAATTGTAACCTATACAAAACTCTGAAATCTGTTTTACAACTAATTGCTGCAATGTACTTTCAAATTTATTGCTTGTATGTATATGTTATTTAAAGAGAAGGAGGAATATAATAGAGAAGATAGGATGTAATAGATGAATATGACTGTTGAATCATTATATTATATTTGATTGAGAATATATGTTATATTTCACAATAAAATAACAATAAATAAAAAAATAGGAAAAATGAACAGAGAGAAAAAAGTGCTAGAGATAATGTGGAGAAAGTGATGTACCTATTCACTGTTGGTGGGGAATCTGAGAGGTGCAGCCCCTTGAAGGGGAGTGTGGTGGTTTCATAGGAGGCTAGGGGTGGGGTTGCCATATGATCCCGTGACCCCATTGCTGAGCATATACCTGGAAGAACTGAATGTGGGGACACAAATGGACATTTGCACGCTGGTGTTTATGGTGGCGGTGTTTGTGATTCACAATGGATGGAGATAGCTCAAGAGTACAACAACTGAGGAATGGAAGGGGGAACTGTGGTGCATGCATACAATGGACTACTGAGCAGCCGCAAGAAGGAATGAAGTTGTGAGGCATGTAGCTAGGTGAATGAAACTTAATGACTATATGTAGAATGCAATCTATTTCATTCTGTTCAGAAATAGAAAGGCAAATATTATCATGCCTCACTCATACGGGCTAACTATAAGATGTGAACTCAAAGAACCTGAAGTCAAGAGCATGGGTTTCAGGCTAGGGCCTATAGTAAAGAGTCTTAGACTCTAAGCTCTTACAGCAGTCACATATATTCAGTAGTTGTAACTGTTAGTCCTAAATTCTGAGATAATGAGCTATTTGTGTATAACCTGGTCATTCCCAGAAACTTCAGGTATTTATATGACACCTGAGATTCAGAGTTAGAGCCCTAAAGCTATGAAAGTCAGCATTACCCCCATGCAGCAACTGTTTAAACAGATAAAAAAGAGATCAGACTTTGACTAAAGATATGAATGAAGCTGATCTCGATCAAACTGGGTAGATTACAGACTACAGGGTAAAGGATGATATGGTCCTTTTTTAAAACTTCAACTTCTGTTAAAGTTGGTGCAAAATTTATATTTTGGGTAGCACATTACCTAATTTAACTTGTATGGTCAGTTTAGTTGAACACCATAAATACATGGAATCTTGAATAGGGCGTGACATCTTGTTGGTTTGTCCAGGTTAGTGTGATGTCCCAATATATCCCCAAGTCATCTGGGCAGTGAATAAAAAAGTATTTGCAAAGTCCCCTCAGGGGACTGGGGAGAAAGGAGGAAATATTCAATTTCCCCATTTGGAAAATTCCTGATATTCTTGCAAGCAGTGGGGACAGCCAAATCCATAGACTGATCTCTCGATCTTGGGAGTCGCCCCTGTCAAATTTATTCTTGCAAAGGACAGGCTAAGCCTACTTAAAATTATGCCTAAGAGTCCCCCTAGAGAACCTCTTGTTGCTCACATGTGGCCTTTCTCTCTAGGCCAACTCGGCAGGTGAACTCACGCCCTCCCCACTGTGTGGGACATGACTCCTAGGGGTGTAAATTTCCCTGGCAACGTGAGACAGAACTCCTGATATTTGCCAGAACCCAGCATCATGGGATTGAGAAAGCCTTCTTGACCAAAAATAGGGAAAAGAGAAATGAGAGAAAGTAAATTTTCAGTGGCTGAGAGATTTCAGAGTCAAGAGGTTTTCCTGGAGTTTATTCTTATGCATTATATAGATATCTGTTTTTTGTTTATGGTGTACTGAAATGGCTGGAGGAAAGTACCTTAAACTGTTGAACTGTGCTCCAGCAGCCTTGATTCTTGAAGATGATTGTATAAAGATAATAACTTTTACAGTTCAACTGTGTGATTGTGAAAACCTTGTGTCTGATACTCCTTTTATCCAGGGTATGGACAGATGAGTAAAAAAAAATATGGATAAAAATTAATAAATAATAGGGATTGAGGTTCAAAATATATTGAGTAGATGGATATACCAGTGGACAGTGAGAGGGAAGGTTGAGGGTTATGTGGTATATGAGTTTTTTCTTTTTTCTTCTTGTTTCCTTTTGTGGAGTGATGCAAATGTTCTAAAAATGATCATGGTGACAAATACATAACTATGTGATGATAATGTGAGCCATTGATTATACATCATGTATGGGCTGTATTTTTGTAAAGATTTGTCAATAAAAATATTTCTTAAAAAAGTCATAACCAAATTATGAGAGTGCCCCATCATAATATCAAATAATACTAGCCAATTCCTCACAAAATTGAAATCCTTTAATCTCTACTTTTGGCTTGAAAAAATATGCTTCATATTAAATTATTCATTCAGTAAAGATAATAGTGCTGGAACTAAAATAGTTCACATGTCAGATATACCAAGCAATGTCAGTTCATATTTTATAATGTTTGTGACTAATATAAATTGCAGTTATTTTCTAAAATATGGTTAAATATAATAGAAGTTAAATTATTGATTTGTTTTAGCTAATCTTGGGCAAGGATAAGTTTTAGTACTCTTCTGACATTACACATAACTTCAAAATCTTTATTATATGTTTTCGTAGTCATTAACCTATGTTTATTTTAAAAGCCTGGTTTAACCTTGCAATCAGATTTACTGCAAGAAATATCTTCATTTCTTCAGTAACCTGAGGTACCTATCTTTTTTACCAGCAACATTTGGATGTTACAAATGAAAGTCTTTTATCTGTACCGGGCCATTCATACTTAGGTATATTTTAATGTTATATGTTCTGTGATTCTATTTATTACTCTGATATCATTGATAAACACAGCAAAGTGCTTTCTGCACCAATAAAACAACTTTTTTTCTTAAATTTAAATTCTATCAGTAGGTGGTTAATAACTTTCAAATGTAAAAGTCTCTGCTAGTTATGTTTTATTTTCCTTGCTGTCATCTTTATAAAGTGCTATTTGTTGTGGATGAACTCTTCTCTGGCAGGAGATTGTCATTTTACTATTTGGGTTGATGTGAGAATATCCATGAAAAATCCTTGGCAAATTCCAGTAATTAATATACTGGGTTTTATATTTGTTACAACACCAAAATCCATGAAAAAGGAAAAGGGTGACGTATTGCTTTTTTTAAAGTTTCAGAACTATATACATATTGAATTCCCACCCCCCCCCCCACTTAATTGGATTCATTTCTAAGAAGAATTGTGGTCTTCATGAACCTCCCAAGTTTTATGGACCTGTTTTTTCATTAGGTTTTACTTCTGAACTAGAAAAGATAGTATTACTTTCACTTTTCAAGTAACTAAAAAATAATTACTAATGATTCTTTAAAATAACCCTACAAATTTTAATTAAATATAAGTAGGCAACTAGATCTTAAACTATTTTAAAACCGACTACTTCTATTTTATTGTTTAGGTTTAGCTTCATTAAATCTTAAAGAATTTTTGATTATCTGAATATATTATTTTTATAAGACTAGGTTTTCATTTTCAATGTATATGTCATGATGGTAGAGAATAATGATAGTGACAATATTTGTCTATATATAAATTTTTGTGATAAGGGTCATATCTTTAGATACCAAAATATTTCAAAAGAGATACCTCATGCATTATTTTCATATGTATATTCTCATTATATTTTTGCACAAATCATCCTACAAAAAATCAAGCCCTAGTGTTCACCAATTGTTTATTTGGAAAACCCCTTTAACCTCTACCACACTCTTTACTCTCATTGCAATCTTGCTCACCAATTAAAAATCCATATCAAATGGCGGTTCAATCATAATTCCTTTTGAAATTCCACACAGAATTAACCATCTCATCACCTGTACTCTTACACTAGTATGGTTCAAACATGCCTTCAGTACTACTATTTAAATTATATACCTGATCTCACTGTTAGTCCCCAGGAACAAGGACTATCCCTAATCCGTCTTTGTATATCCAGCATGTGGATAAATGAATGAATTGTTCAAGTGCCTTCTGGTGTAGATAACAGTAACTCCTCCACAGTCAACAGAGCATGTGCTATCTCATTTAAACCTCACAGCATTCTTCGGAGGTGGTAATACCATATGCGTTTTACAACTAAAGGATTTGAGGCAGAAAATAGCTAGGAAACTTTTTCAAAGTTGCATGGCTAATAACTATGAAGGTAAGATGCTAACTTGGGTCACTCTAATGCCAGAATCCCCACATTTATGAATGTTTCTGCAGTTTGGTCTTCAGATAAATGCTCTTATTGTTAATAATAGAGAATGTAAGAAGTACTTGAACAGTTACACAGCAAGCTAAGTATGCCTATTTGCTCTAGTCTTAGTTAATCTCCACATGTTTAACTCTGGGCCAGTTTCGCCTTAGGCAGGACCAATTATACTGTATGAGTAATCATCAGGATGGCTAAATAAAGTTCCTGTGAGTCTTCCCAATGGGGGAAAGAATCCATTCAGCAGTTCAGTATTGAGAAACCCTGTGTTCCCAGCACTGTGGTAGGCAGTGAAAGTACCTCTTCTCTGAAGAACTGTGTGCAAACTAGATGCAAATGGGAACACTAAAGTGTGTAGAATGAGCATGAAAAGATTCAACTATACAAATTTAAGATAAGGATTTTTAGATGAGAGGAAGATAAACAAGGGATGTAGGAGTGAGGAAGATTTCATAGAAAAAGTTAATTTTTAGAGAATTTTGGTAGAGAGGAGAAAAAAGGAACATTCCAGGTGAGACCAAAAAAAAATTCCAGTTGACAATCAGAGAGAAGCCCTAAGTGAGTATTTGAACTAATTGAAGAATTAGAATTGTAGGGTTTATGTTACTTTTTCAGTATGAAATTATCTCACATTATAGTTGAATAGGATAGAGAGAGAGAGAGAGAGAGAGATAGACAGACAGACAGATAGATCTTCAAAGAGCTTTCATACTATCTCATTTAATTCTTGCACAAATTTGAATTATGAAGAGTAGGCAGAGTTTGTTGTTCATATTTTATAGACAAAGACATTTGAGTTTTGGAAATGATTAAAAGACCTCATAAATTCACCCATTTTTTAAAATAGGTAAGCATATTAGATAGCTCTATAAACATAAGCTACTTACCAGATAGTTTTGTGTGCTTTTAGTCAAGTTTTCTGGTAAGTATAATTTTTTAATCCAGCTCTCTTTCAGAATTCTCTTGATTTTTTTCCTCCATGAGTCACTAGTACAAACGAGTTAATGGCTAATTAGAAAGCAAGAACTGGAGTTTTCTAGGAAGGGAATAAAAGTTAAATTGTGACATTAAATTGTGACATTAAATTGTGACATGAGGCTGTTTTCTGCAGTGATCCAAAATAAATGTTTGTGGTAGAGCGTAAGTTGTGAGGTTATTACTTGAATCTGCTGTTTTCATGTAAAATTGGTATTGATTTTAGCATAATGGAAAATTATTGATGTTTGTGAAGTTAATCTATATCAATCTGAATTTACTGTAGCCCCGATTTTTAGAATAAAGCTCTAATTTTATCAAGAAGATTAACATTCCATTAAAATTTTTATCTATGGCAGTATTTCCTAAATACCTTAAAAATGAGAGTGCTGCTTCTATGTCCCCAATTTTCTTGTTGAAACAAGTAACACTTGAAAATGATTGCTCAAGTTCCCTCCAAAGAATGGGGGTCACACCCCTCTTGCTTCAGAAATTGTGCCTGGGCCTGGGCTTCTGCTCATTTGCATATTTGTCTGCTTTCACGTCTTACTTAATGTAAGTCAACTGTTAGTGGAAACTCAGATTGTCAATAGAGGGAAAAGGAAAGGAAACTGAAAGGGAAGGAGACATCATGCATATTTTGAGAACAATTATATGAGGTAAAAATTGGTCTTTTCACAGGGAACATGTGTAAATTGTGAGGCAAAAGGTACCAGAATATTAACATAGGATTTCAACCAATACAAGCTGGTGTAGGGCATTATTCTATTAATTACATTACTCTGAAAAAGTCATTGAACCAACCAAGGTCTCAGTTTGCATGTCTATCAAATAAGAGAAAGAGCAATAGTTAGGAACTAAAGCTGAGAAGGAATGATGAAAAAAAGCGATGAAAAAAATGTAATCCTGGGAGAAAGCACAGCATGTTCAATGTCCCAAAGAAATTAGAGAGCGTGTTAGATAGTTGAGTATTGTATGGAATAAGACAAGAAATAGTTAGAAATGAAACTGGCAAGAAAGCTGGAAGGTAGATAATTTAGGGCCTTAAAATCACGTGAAGGAATTTATCTTCACAGAACTAGCACATACTGTGTGTTCTCTGTATTAAACAGGCAGGATTATCATTTGACATGTATTATTTTATGGAACCATCACAGCCTCCCTGTGCAGAAACTAATGATCAGAAAGGCCAAGAAGCTTATTAACACAGCACAGCTCATAAGTGGAAAAGCTAAGATTCCAATGCTGTTCTGCCTGCTTTCAAAAATCAAGACGTTCATCCAGGTCAGGACACTGAATTAAAAGATTTTGAGCCCAGTGGTTACATACAGATTTTTTTGTTTTAGAAAATCAATTGGGGAGGGGGCCCAAGTGGATATGGGAAAACTCATTGGCAAGTTGATGCATTCATCTAGAAATGAGATGATGGTAGCTGGAAGTAAGGTAAAAAGGCAGTGGATTTAAGAGAAATTAAGAAGATAAAGTTGGTAGTACTTGGCAATTTATTAGGTAAAGGTGAAAAGAGGAAAGAAGGTCATGAGTATGAACTTAGGTTTTGGAACATATTCTTATACTCATCCTTATGCTGCAGCCTAATTTAAATGTTTTTCATTATTACCTGTCCAGGGGCTCCACTTTTCTATTTCCGATTCTTCAAATAAACTGTTACCTCTGCCTGGAAAAGAAAATCTCTTATCCTACCCCACCTACTGACTGTGGCCGTGGAATTCTGCGCTCCTTTTAAGAGACTATTGTCACAAAACATTTCTGGTATCTTCCACTTCTTCCTCCACTTCTGGAACCCTTTTATCTCTGAATGTCTCCTTGAAGAATATATTTAGAACTACTTTTGTATTTACTTTCTTTTTCCACTGCAGATTTACTGGGGAGAAGAACTCTGTCCTGCTAATCCTTAAAGAATAACCTGATATCTTCTTGCACAGAAAAAGTATCAAATCAGTATCTGTTGAATTAGATTAAATCAGTTCAGTGGTTTGTTAGGGATTGGAATGAGATCAACTAATTTACTTAATATCGTAATTCTCAGCTCATAAATCACCTCATCAAAGAGATGTTTTGACCCCTTTCTAAAGTAGCTTTCTGATTCATGACCCCAGTTTCTCTCTATCTCATTACTGTTTTATTTCCTTCAAAGCATGTATTACTATCTGAACAAGACTGGCTACATAATTTGCAGGGCTCAATGCAAAAGGAAGATGGGGAACAACATGTAAAAAACAAATGAACAAAGACTTCCAAGAGCAAGATCCAAGCATTAAACCAAACGCAAGGTCTTTCTAAGCGCTGGCGAGCACACGTGACCCCCCCCAGCACACATGCCCTCCAATCTGGCCCCGAATCTGAAATCATCTTATTAGATTTCCCCTGTGATTTTTGTTTCACTTTCTCCCCTTTCCCATTAAAATGTAAGCTCCATGAAAGCAGGGGTCCTATCTGTCTTATTCCTAGTGCCTAGGGAAATAAAATTGGCAGATAATAGCAGCCTAATAAATAAAAGAATGCTTTTAGACTGGAGTCTCAAGTTTTGAAACTCTGTACTTGTCTGTACAGAACTCTTTCCTCCATGTAATTTGACACAGTGGTAGTTCCGATTTCTGTCACAATGTATCTAAGAGATGACTGTGGTGTTTTTATGTTTAATTAAAAACCAACATTCACCATTTTGAATAGCTCTAATTATCATCCCCTGAATGTGTCCATGGACTGAATGCAACAGGAAGACTCAAATACCACCACTAATAGCCAACCATTTTAAGAATATTGCTACTCATTCTAGTCAGGACCTATTTTGTGATGTAAAGACCTTAATTCCCACCCCACCCCCCCCACCAATCTTGCTTCTTTCAATAGCATTAAATTAACTTTTATGAAGGAGAAAAAAGAACCTGAGAGAAGGTGGTAAGAGGTTAATTGAAGCTATTGTTTCTGCGACATGATACTACTTCACAAAGTGTAATAACTTCATCAGATAGAATTCAAAACTTTAGGGAAAAAGAATTATGGCCTTTCAGGCACTCAAAATACCTTTTGAGATGTATGTGAAAAAGATAATTGAGGAGTTTGGATTGTCTGTTTCAGAAGATGTCGGAAGATAGTTTGAATCCAATCAAACATTGTTTTAAATAATAGAAGGTGAATTCTCAGTAGAGCCATGCAATACACATTTCTAAAGGAGAAAAAAAAAAAAAACAAACAAGAGTGTTGCACAGAAAATTTATTGTCTTTCCCAGGAAATTCTCTCTTTCAGTTTCATAAATGTGGGTTATTCTCCTGAAGGACAAAATTACATTGGTACTTGTGATTATATTATTACTTATAAAGGGCAAACTGACAGCAAAATCTAATAAAGCCTGCAATGTATTAAATAACCATCATATGCCAGATAATGTGCTTACTGCTTTAAAAAATGTTGCTGAATTTAATACCCATCCTCACAGGCAGATGTTCCAGTCCCTTTTTCACATAAGGAAATTGAGGCTTACTAGAATTTAGCATACTAACCAAAGCCAAAATGTTAAAAAGGGGCAGAACCAATAATAAAAACAAAGTTCAACTGGCAAACCAATATGTAGCATAGGCTTCATAGCCATTATCTGAGAGTTCATATCTGAGGTGATTTCTAGTTTTTGTTTGTTTTTATCAGATAGTGATGCCTTGACACAACTAAAATTCTGGCAGCATAGTCCACCATAATATTCTATTTCATTATATTTGTGCAGATAATTTCTTTTTTTTGGTAATCATCTAAATGAGAAGATGTGAGTTAAAATCAGATGCTTCAAAGTATAGCATTTTTGTTAAAATGACCTCCCCATCACAAATATATGTATGGCATTGTCAGCCCTATGTCAAAATGGAGTTATCTGATGGATTTTGGTATAATTTGAATGCATTGCTAAATCCCACTGTCAAAAATATATCCCTAAATAGTCTTTCTTCTTCTGAAGTATCCTCACTGAGGTTTACTCCTGTGTTTAAGGCACTATGCTCGCTCTTAGTGCCTTGCAGAAAGGCTGCAAACATTGTCTCAGAGATTAATAAACATTTGCACTATTTGAGTCTACCAGTTTATCAGATTCTCTTATAAGGTTTGAGGCAAAAGATAGCTGCTTTTTGATGTGATGACAAATAAGAATGGAGAAGTCTGTGAGATTCTCTGAGAAGAATAGAGGTCAGTAAAGTATGTATTTGAAAGGGTGAAAGTAAGAGTAGAAAGCAACTGTGGGAAATGTGGAAGGTAGATGACTAAAGAAGGGAAGAGACCGAAATAGTGATAATTGGATTCAGGAGAGGAGAGTCTTTATCTGTGCCCAGAGAATAGTGAGGGCAGCGTACCAGGAAGGAGGCCACAGCAGCTAAGATTTTGGTAATGTAAAGTGATTGGAGACCACAGATATAGAACATTAAGCAGTGACTGCAATGGAACACAGTGTTTGAGATACCAAGTAGCGTCATCAGATACTTGTTCTTTGTCACACATATCAAATTTAGAAACATGAATTTATTATCAGTTGAAATAAGTCATAGTTGTTAAGATACAAAAGTGAGTTTAGACTGTATCTGTAAAACAAAAATTGATTTTAGGTCATTCCAGCCCCAACCTCAATACTTGTTTTCTGCTGGATTTGGGTGTAAATTGAGTTATATCTGGAATTGGTTGTTCATTCTCCCCTGTTGACCACTCTTTGCTTGTCACAACACGCAGGTTTCGAGGAAAGAGCCACTGAATTGCTGTCCGAAGACATAGACTCACTATCTGACCCTCTTATGGTCACTTCACTTAGGGTCTCCTGGTCTCAGTTTCTTCACCTGTAAAATGACAGGACTGCTTTAAGTGATTTCAAATGTCCCCTTCCCCTGTAGTATCACTGGCTAATTTTTAATTTAGTATTTTACTTCCTTGAACAGAGAATCTTTTCAAAAATTCACATTTATTCCCCAGGGATACTTTTGTGTTTCACTTTGAATTCTTTGGTTAAAATAGTAAGAGAAGTGTTGCAGGTCTAACATTCAGGCACTCTCGTCAATTGCCATTTGGGTGGTAATGGAAGTTGCCTGCTTAAATCTTTCCTAGGATGTTGGGCTACAAATATCCCATTTCAACTTTAAACATTCGAGGATTTAGCACTCATTTTAGAAACATTAACCAAGGCTGTTTCCACTTCAGTTTTAATGATTTCATGGATGTCATATAGTGAGTGGCATTGTATTACAGCCTACCGTAATTTAGAGAAAAAAGGGGAATTTGCCTGCTTTTGTTTAGACAGTTCTGTATATCGATGATGGCATTCATAGTCATTATTCTTCACAAACCCACAGAAGATGCTCACAATTCTGAGGAAAATAGCATACCTTTGCTAGCTTAGGAACTATTTCATGTTTTATTGGCAAGCGTAGAAGGTACAATTCTATAAGACAAGTCTTTGTTCTCACCTTCGCCTTGATTATCAGAAAAAGAACATGAAACGCCACCTATCTTCAGGAGTTTTATCGTGTATCCTAATGTGTTATTGCACATTGCACAATGCCCCAGGCTAGAGTTTGATTTTTAATCCATTTAAGGTATATTTTGGTGGAAACCCACCTTATGGCTCATTTATTTTTCAGGTTAATGGCATCTATATTTTTATACCCCAACAAATATACATACATACATACACACACACACACACACACACACACACATATGCACAAAGTGTTTCTCAGATGTAGTGGAGAGAAAAGTTAATCCCATGTGTATTTGACCTGCTTTTCAATTATTAAGTCATGCACATACCCACAGTCATTCTATGCCCTGATTTTGGTCACTGACCATCACCCAGTCAGTTCATCATCTCAGCTGCTGCTCATAGCATGATTGTTATCATAGAACCCTGCAAATTGCTTTTTATGTGTGTTTGTGTGCATGTGCACAAAAGCGTACATGTTGGCAAGTTCATGATGTCTGGTAATAATAATTTTAAGAGATCATAGAAAATGTCGGGCACTATTAAAGCCTCCAGAGAGTGTGTGCATCTATATTATAGGAAACTAAATTACAACTTCAACTAGCCAGGGTCACATTGAAAATCAAATTCTTACAAAGCAGCACCTATGATATCTTTTCCCTCTTGATCATCCCTAAAACTCCCTGTTTTTCACCTAACTTACCACTTCTAAACTCTTCTACCTGATTATTTAAGTCCTCACCTTCCTAGAACCATCCTAAATTAATCCTCTTTTTCCCCAATATGCTTCTGCAGCTATAGTCAAGATGATTTATTACATGGCATTTGCACTGGGTGGAATAGTGTCCCACTACAATTCATGTCCACCTGGAACCACATAACAGAGTGCATTGGAAATAAAGTCTTTGAATTAAAATGAAGTTATACTGGACTGGGGGAGGGGACTAAATCCAATATGACAGCTATTTTAGTTTCCCAGGCTGCTATGACAAATACCACACAAGAGGTTGACTTAAACCACAAGTATGTCTTTGGCTTATAGTTTTGGAAGCTAGAAATCCAAAATCAAGGTTTAAGCAAGGCTACACTTTCTCCCAGAGTCTGTGTCATTCTGGCACGGGGTTGCCACAATCCTTGGTGACCCCTGGCTGACATCTCTGCCTCCCGTCACATGGCAATTTCTCTCCTAGAGTCTACTCATTCGGTTTCCACTGGCTTCTGGTTTCTCTCTCCTTCTGTGGCTTCCTGACTTTTGGATTCCCATTACCTCTCTATATAAGGTCCCCAGTAATATGGATTGACCCGCCACATTCATTTAGCTGTACCTTGACTAAAAATAACATCTTCAAAATGATCAATTTATAAACAGTTTTACACCCACAGTGTAAAACTCTTACTCTTAAGAGTATGAGCATGTCTTTCATTAGAATGAATAATTCACCCCACCACAGCAGTGCCCCTGTATTTGAGAAACAGAGGGAAATTTGGACACAGAGACACAGACACAGGGGGAAGATAGCCACGTGAAGATGGAGGCAGTGATTGGAGTTATGCTGCTACTAGCTGTGGAAATCCTTGGGTTGCCAGAAGCTGAAAGAGTCAAGGAAGGCTCCTTTCCCAGAGGCTTCAACAGGAGCACAGCCCTGCCAACAACTTGATTTGGGACCTCTAGCCTCCAGAACTATGAGAGAACAAGTTTCTCTTCTTTTAAGCCACAACCAGTTTGTGGTACTTTGTTACGAAAGGCCTAGGATATATAGTATTCTAATAATTGGTTTGCACATTTGCTTTTCCTGTTAGAACATTAGCATCCTGAGGGGAGAAACAAGACATTGTTCACAGTTGTACCCCCAGAGCCTTGTACAAAGGAAGGGCTTTATAATTATTTGTACAAGGGAGAAAGAAGGAGGGAAGTATCTATTCATCTCTCTATCCCTTATTTCTCATGCAAAATAGATGTTCAGTAATGCTTGGATGAGTTTAGGGATAAATTGCTTCACCTAGCAGATGAAATCAATTCATTCCTGTATCCACATTGACCTCCATGCATGGAATGCCCTCCTTTCTTTGCTACTTCTCAACAGCCCAACATCCTTGATGATCCTACTCAACTCCCTCGTGTATTGAAAGCTTTCTCCAATATCTCCTCCCCCAAATTAACGATTCCTTCTCTGAATTAAGTAATAAAGATTTTGTGGGTGTAAGTGATATATATTTCATTGATGTGAGTGTGTTTGCATTTGTGAATGTGTTTATGTGGTATGCCTGTATATTTTGCATTTATTTTTATAAACTTCCATTCATACTATATATCTTTCTTAATTATGTAAACTTCCATTTTTACTGTTTCATTCTCCTAAAGGTCAAGCACTGCCCTCCTCTAAATATTCTTTCACCAAGTCAAAACTGTTCTTATTCAAGTTCCAGGTACTCTAGTTTTTGTGCCATGTTACTATGATAAGGATCAAACATTTTGCTTTCTTCCATTTGCTTGTGCATTTTAAAGGGCTGTGGGGAAAAGAAGATATGGGAAAGATCCAACTTAAATTGGAAATAGGAAATGAAATTATGAATCATGAATGGCAAGGACACAAATCATTTTATGTTAGATGTACATGTCTAAAAGTATCTTACTTTTGGTGTACATTTCCATTCATTTCTGAGTTAAAAATCACAGAACAACTTTCTCTTAACATAATTTCTGCCTAAGATTTATAGCAAAGCTGTGTCCTGAATTTCAAATGTCCATTACTGAAATACCATGTAGACAGAATGCATATTTCAGTATATTGATTTGTGCCAGTAACCTCTGGTTTGGAAGCTCGCTTCATTTATACAAACAAATGACACTGTCCTTAAAAGAAATCTAACACTTATTGAATTTGTATAACGATGCTTAGCGAATTTTACTGTAATTCTCATTGTGCTGTATTACTTCACAAACATATTTAACAAAGTTTTTTTAAATCAGGTACATATATTCCTCTTGGAAGTGAAAAAAAATGATAGTCAATCAAGCCAAGACACTGCATTTCAATCATTCATATATATTTAAATAAAATCCTTGATTTGGAGCCAGTCCTAGATGAGAGTTTATTTTTCTTCTTTATTTTAACTATACATGTATTCCAGAAAATATTTGAAACCTTAGGACTTCTTTTAACTAAAATATATGTTTATAAATGGGATAAAATCTCTGAGATCCTATCATTTAGTTAATTTGAAAATCAGCTGTTTTCGTAGTACTCTGTTAGGTACTAGGTGTAATAATCCTAGGTGTTACAACTATTTCTTGGAATGTAAATTTTTCTACTTGTAGCATCTACTGATTTTAGTGGGTCATTTTATTGTGTTTTGTATTTTTTTCTATTGTGAGCTCATCTTCAGTGAAGGGTAGAGGAGAGTTATGTGGTCTGGCTTTTGCAGTTTCCCTTCAGGTATCTTTTGAATTGCTTCTATTTGCTACCAGATGTGTTATTTGTCTCAAATTAGTTTAATATGATTTTCTGACTTTTAAGAAATTGCATTTAGTTGAACACTGCTGCGTATTTGGATTGGTAAAGGATTTCCCTATCAACTAGTGAACAATATTGTTGGAAGTGGTCAATGCACACGTTTCCAGGTTTGGATGGCCTCAAACTGTAATTTTAAAAAATCATAAAAATGACCCAATTTGCAGTCTAAGTCATTGATAAAGATGTATTAAAAATTGCTATTGGGGGTGGGCCACAGTGGCTCAGCAGACAGAGTTGCTGCCTGCTATGCCGGAGACCCGGGTTTGTTTCCTGATGCCTGCCCATGCGAAAAAAAAACAAAAACCTTGCTTTGGATATAACACTATCTGTGGCAAGAGTTGACAGGTACATAAAATACTATCATAGGTAGAATAATCCTGACTTTATAAAAATGCTATGGGAATAATATATTGAGACAGAGTCAGTGTATGAATTTTGACCTTTGTATTAAAATCAGAAAGTCCCACTAGAGAATAATGTACATCTTGAAGATAGTAGAAAGAATACACATTTCAGAAAATAGTTCCATTTATAACAATTCTGTCTCAATTTTGGTGAAACAACTTAAAGTCTCCTAATTTCTTGATAAATGTTTATTTAAAAGAGCCTAATACATTTGGGGATATCTTGAGAGGTTTTTAGTCTGTAAAAATTCAGACAATACACCAAAATTGGGACATTTCTACAATTTAGAAGGAAATATTTTAAAAAGAGAACCAAAGGAAAGAAAATATAATGTTACCTGGAAAACTTTCTGTGCTAGGCAGTGTAAGTGGTCTTTTATGCTCATTACTTTCCTTAATGCTCATAAACACCCCATTTTCCAGGTGAGGAAACTAACCCAAACTAAAAAACTAGCAAATAGTGATGTTAATTTTCAAACACTAAGCTGTATCTACAATTCAAAACTTCTATTCTTTCCTTAAGATAATGCCACTTAAGGTAAGTTGTTTTACAACTTACCACAGGATTTACTGAAAACAATACGTGGAATGTGATGGTAATAATTCTTTTTCTTAATTGAAATGCATCAGTAAATTTGAGTGTGATGCTCAGTTTCCATTTTATTGTAATGTTCTGGGACTTGGAACAAACAAGAAATGTAGGTATGAATCTCAACAGGAACACATTTGCAAACCCAACACATACATTTTAGAATCATAGATGAGCTATATGGGTTGGAAAAAAATTGCTTGTCATACTTGTGATTTCCTTAACTGCTTTCTCATAAATGGTGTTTTGTTTTGTATTTTTCTGGTTCAATTGAGTGCAGTTCCCAACTCATCCAAAATTTTAAGAAAGGGATGCCCAATTTGCACATGCAATCATTTCCTTTGTTGTCAGAATGTTAAAAACATGAAAAGCATTAATAATGATTCAGTCAGTAGACTGATAACTAGCCTGTACTTGTCCTCTCTCTAATATCAATATTACTCTCATGGTTTCTACTCATATATTTACAGAATTCTGGATCTTAAGGTTAGCCAGTTTAGTCCCACTTTTAGATGACTTACATTATAGATTGTGATCCTGTGCTTAAAATGTCAACTAGTATTAAAATTCTGCTTCCTCTGGTATTTGTTTTATTTTAACTTACTATACTATGAACTTTTCCTTATGTTAACTTAAATTTTGCAAGACAGAAATTGTGGGGGAAATAGTATATTCTTATCATAAACATAATATTGTAATTCCAATGAACATATATTGAGTGCTTAATATGTGCCAGGAACTGGGCTGAGTTTATAATGTTAGGTAACTTATTCCTTGTAGCAGTCTTGTGAGGGAGCTATCTGATTCCCCAGTTTTACAGATGAGCAAATGAAAAAGCTAAACCTCAGCATGACTAAGTAACTTGCTCAAGGCTAAAGAGGAAATAAGTGGTATAACTACGATTTCAATCAGGCTTTTGGACACCAGAGACCATATTCCAAATCACTCTGGTATACCAATTTCAATAAAAATATTTTGCACTCATCATAGTAAAATTTAGAATGTGACAAAAACTTCCATATATCACATTACCTAGAGGCAATCATTCTTATCTGATAAATGTGTCTTCTCTATGTATTTGATGCATATGCCTTCTCTGAGTATATATCCAAAAGAATTGTATGTGTATCACCACAAAACATGTCTAAAGTATGTTTATGGAACCATTATTCATAATTGCCTTAAAATGGAAAGAACCCAAATGCCATCAGCAGTGGGATGGATGAATGAGTGATGGTGCAGTCATATTTTGGGATCCTACACAACAGTGAACAGGAACTAGTCCCTTTTATCACATCATGCTTGACTCCCACAAATGTGATATTGAGCAAAGAATGTCAGACACAAATCAAACCTTCTCTATGATTCAATTTATTTAAATTTCAGAAGCATGCAAGGTAATAATGGTGTCAGAAGTGAGATAATACGACCTTGAAATAAAATGTTGACAGAGTTCAAAGAATGTTCTTAAACAAGAACATGAAAATAATTTTTTTTTAATGTTGACACCAAAAAAGGAGACAGTGAACTCTATGACTTTAAATTGGAGGATGATAGGAGTAAAAAGAAAGAGGGAAAACCAGGAGGAAAGCTGACTATAGAATAAAAAAATTGATATATTCTGAGTAATATCATTTAGAAGTGGCAATGAAATGTCCAGATAGAGAAGCCCACCTGAAAGTTGATAATAAAGCTTATGAAAGAAGTTTGGATGAGAGATATTTAAAAAGAAATCTTCATCTTTATAGATGGCAGTTGAATCCATGGCAATAGATATAATTGTGAAAGAAAAGGCTGTCTTCATAGCAATGGCAACAAGATGAGTTCAAAACCTTGAACAATTCTTATTTTCTGAGAGTAGAGAAAGAAAAAGTTGCCAAGAATGGAAGGGCAGAAGCATTAGAGAGGTGTTAGGATCAATAACCAGATGAAGGAGTAGGAGTAGGAGCATTTGCTTGAGGGCTGGCCTTGTACAAAGCTCATTACAACACTTAGGAGCTCACCCTACATGAAATTTACCTAATCCACACAAGAATATGTTATAATAAGTATTCTCATTGTCTCCTTTGTGCTATGAGAAAACTGAGGTCCAGAGAGGTTAAGTGATATTCTGACTTCTAGCCTAAGGGCACATAGTTAGTGGCAAAATCACTCTTCTTATCTAGTTTTTATATCCCCAGAGCTCAAGTTCTTAGCATTAGGATAGAGATAAAATAGAGAAATGCCATTTCCAAAGAAGCCAATAATGAAAAGAGCTTGCAGAAGAAAGTATTTTCATTCATTAAAGAAATTTTAAAATGAAGGAGGATTAATTGAAACTTTGGAATCATATGCTTGATGGTCATCAAATTGGCCTAAGGCTTCCTCTTTAAAAGATGTAAGACAGTGAATGATTGTAGGATTAATAGGGGCATTTTAACATGGAGAGGAGTGTATAGTATATATTGTTTCAGAGTCACTGTTCCTCAATTCTACTCCCTTTTCCTTCCCCTAGAAACTTACACATTCATCATTGTGCCTCATTAATCCATCCTCACTGACTCCTTCCATGAGCCTCTAGCTTTGGCTAAGTCACTCTTATCCCAAAACATTCTCCTTCAAACCTGCTACCTGCTTCATGCTCTCGCAGCCTTGGGTTAATTCCCTTACTTCTGGAAATCATATTGAAAACCCAAGCTTATATCAAGAATGTCTCCTTATGTTATCATTTTGGAACTGGGAGAGAGAGGGTAAGAGAGAGAGGGAGAGAAAGAAAGAGAAAAAGTCCTCCATTGGAAAAAATGAATGAATGGTATGAGGAGACATCCTGATTTTAGTGGAAAGGGAAAAAATAGAGAGAGAAAATGGTTGGCACAGTAGAGTTTACTCATAAAAGAACAGAGGGTGTACTATGAAGCAGAGCTGAATTCTATGGGAAATATTGAACTACTAACTGGAACGTATGTCCTTGAGTACAAATCAGGGAAATAAGATGTGGAAAAGACAGTTTGCAGATAGAAAGATATACATTTTAATTCGGTGGCAAATACTGGAGGACTAGAAACAGAGTCCACAGACATTGTAACATTGATGTGTTAGTAACACTTCCTCAAATCCCCCACCAAGCAACTAAAAACTACAGCTCCAATATGAGGAAACTGGAAAAACAACAAAAACCAGACCCATGGATAACTGCAGAGGGGGACCCTTGGAATGCTGAAAATCATTAATTTATCTGTTTTAGTTCTTAATTTCTTAGAACCACAATTTTCTTAATATTCTTTAAAGGTTCATAGTTTCCAACAACCCAGCTTTCTCCCTCCTATATCCTACTTCCTCTTTTCACTCATTTGTTTACTCCATTGGATGGAACTGCATCTCAGAGTTCACTTTAAGACTAATGTGTTGAGGCTTCTAAGAATAAGAGACCAAAAAAAGGCTCTTTTCAGCTGTTGTTACTCCAAATCAAAGTGTTGGCCTAAACAATGACTGAGCCTTTCTTTGCAATGATAATTCTCAGAGGATAATTTTCATGTTTCAAAATGTCTGTCTTAGATACGTATTTTTTCTCCTTGATATCTTATTTTAGCTATTCTATTCCCTTAATATATTTTGGGTAAATTTTGCATTGGTACTTCATGTCCAAACCAGTTATCCAAAGAATGAATTGTTTTACATAAAATGAAAAGAACAGCAAAATTAAATGGCAAAATGACTAATTTTCTTTAGGATAAAGTGATTAAACATGCTGACAATATGCAAAGCTGTGGTGTTTGCAATGTGTTAGCAAATTACAAATTATCTTAAGAAAGAGATAAGCCAAAGGCCAAACATCGATGCAGTTTTTAACGTCTACATACAACGATTTCAGTGTTGGAAAAAAAATGTTTAGAGGTGGCAATGATGAAAATGAAGAGAAACACATTTTGTTGAAACACTGTCTTCCTAAAAAGCTACAGCATAAAAATTCAATTTTGCACTAAACACATTAAAGTGTAATAGAGAGCATGTTTTGTTTACGGCTCTGTTTTGCCTTTACAAAGAATAGTCTGATGTTCCACAAACTCTAACTGTAGCTTTGCTAAAACAGATCCTAAATTTACAATTTTATTAATTGAAACTAAAGCAGATTTGTCCAACCTAATGTTATAAAGCATGCCCTGAAGCAAGATGCTGCCTATAAAATGTATTTCCAAGTTCTGCCTATTTACATATTATTTTAGGATTAAAGGTCTCTAATGATTTCCTTTATTTTCACTTTGTTGCTTTTACTGGTATTAGATGTACATTGCTGCTTTGCCTGCAACCTCAGTGGTGATTGATAACACTCAAGGAATCTGAGAGTCCATCACCGTGATCATTTTTCTTGAAGAAGCCCCTGCAATTTCCATATTGTTCTATGATATCTTACAAAAAGTGGGATCAGATAAAGTAAACAGAACAATATTAAATTGCAACCACCTTGTGAATTAATTATATCTTGTTCCTTAATATGTAGTTCAAGGAAAATCAATATCATGATTTCATTTTTTTTCCCTACTAAAATACTTTTAGATGTTAAGGAACTGGGAAGAAATGAAGGACAGTGGTTATCAGGAAAAATACTTCATTCCTGAATAATAAAGGAAAGGTTTAAATAGGCGAATCATTGTAGTTCCATTACTTTAGCTTTCTAGGACCGCCACAACAAATTACCACAAACTGAGTAGCTTAAAACAAGATAAATTTATTCTCTCACAGTCCTGAAGTTCAGAAATCCAAAATCAAGTTGTCCTCCCAGTCATGCTCCCTCTGAAGGCTCTTGAGAAGCATTCTTCCCCACCCCTTCCTAGCTTCTGGTGTTTCCAGCCATCCTCGGCATTCTTGGGCTTGTAGCTGCTGCACGCCAATCTCTGGCAGCGTATTCCCATGGCCTCCTTCCCTATCTGTGTCACTGTGTGTTTTCTCTTCCTCTTACACGGACACCAGTCATTGGATTTAGGGTCCACCTTAATCCAGTAAGACCTCATTTTAACCAATTACATCTGCGATGACCCTATTTCCAAATAAGATCAAATGTTGAGATTCTGGTAGATATGAACTTGGAGGTACATTATTCAATCCACTGTACTCAGCATTCTCTTTTACATCTGACATTCTTTCTGATTTGACTTTACTTCATACTAAACTTTGTCCTTTAGAATTTTTCTTTTAGCAATTTTGAGATATGAGTTTTCTGCCTTATAACTTCTACTATTCTTGCTGAAAAGTTTGCACCAATCTAATTTGCTCCTTTGTAGACCACTTTTTCATCCACTGGCTGTTTTTAAGTGTGTGTGTGCTGGATTGAATTGTATTTATCCTGCTTAGGACTCATTTGGCTTCCTGGATATATATGTGTATATGTGTGTGATATCACAATTCTCAAACATTTTTCATACATTACTCTTTTATTAATACTTCTCCCCATTCTTTTTCTGACTCCTTTTAGACAGATGTTGGAAAGAGAAGGGGGGAAATATATGTATGTATTGCATATGCATGTATGTATTTCAGTGATATTATTTGTACTTATAAAAATTTCATTGCTAAAATAATTTTTCATGTCTAGAGTGGGTACCTATTTGCATGTTTTCATAATTATTTCTCTAATTGGTTCTACAAGTACATACAGAAATAGATTTCTTACTGCTAACACCTGCCTAGTGGAAGTATACTGAAAAAGCAATAATATATATTTAATTTATTCTTACTTTATTTTCTAACAAATCATATGACCAAAATGTTGGGAAATAGCCCACTTAGTATTCTGTTCCTACATTCAAACACCAGGATTCTTTTGTAGAAAATAGACACCGTTTATCAGGATTAAGTGGCCACATATGAAGATGTGGGCATCTAATTCTAAGTGTTATTTGAATAAATCTGCATGTGAAAGGGCCTCAGAAAACTTCTTTTAACAGAAAATTTCTATAGATACATGTGCTATCCATAAATTGCTTGATTTGGGATGACTCAATTCCCACACTCCTTTAAGCAGCAAAACAAAAGTTCCAAAGTCAGAACAAGAGCCAGTGTTTTTTTATAGTACCTTGTTTCCTTCCTTATCAATCAAATGTTCATTCACTTAGTGAATTGTCTGTTTTATTTGGAAGAATGTCCATATTTTGTGGATGATAGACATTCTCAGTGCCTGATGAAAATGTGGAAAAGAAAAATAAATGGAAAAGATATTTAGCAAACCAAAAAAGCCAGGAAAGAAAAAATTGGTGTGAATAAACAGTGAATTAGATAAATATATGTATGAGAAATTACCATTTTGTAGTACTAGACCTACAGCTTTATTTGATCCAGTTCTTTGGCATTTCTAATCACACAAGAGAAACATGTCTATTTAAATGCCCCTAGAACAGATATTGATTAAAATATTTCCTGCCTTAGATTTCTCCCTAATTAGATTTTATTAATTAAATTTAGTTTGCCTTTTGAGTAAAAGAAGAGACTGCCAGTGGTTCACTGTTCTCAGGATGCCGTAGATACATGCAATCCCTTTCTCAACTATGCTTGCGTTATCTCTGGCATAGAAGTACAAGGCAACAATAAATTCAAAATGCTTAAGGTGGATATGTTTCCATTTCCTCTTCTACAAAGTGGCAGCCCCAACAATCAGTAAGTAGTAACATCCAGACTCCAGAACCAGCTGAATGAAAACACTGAACATTATGCTAAATACTTTAACTTCCTTTGTATGGACAATGAAAACATTTTTGGGCTCAGAAAGGTGATGTATATGGTACTGTCCATGTCATGTTTTCGGATGATTATTTCAAGATTGTGTTCATGCCTGGACCAAGATTGTATTGCACAGGAGACTATTTCTTCCTACCTTTAAAACATACACATCAAAGGAAAAGAAGGTTCATAATACATATATATATATATATATATATGCCATGTAGTTTATGTAAAAGATTTTGAAAAACAGCCAATTATCTCTAATTTGGCCCTAAATAGTGATCATAAAACACTTTCACCTGAAATATCTGAATGGTTGCAATCAAACAAGAAATCCTTATTGCTTATTTAATTCTACTTCTGTAGATACATTCACAACATATGTTTGAAGACAATTTGAAGATGTTTTGGTAGTTTTTATGCTCATAATATCTAAAATACATTTTTGTTGTTTCAGATGATGGTGCCTGTCAGTTAACTGAGAAACAGTCGTAAGTTTATTTTTCTTTTCTCCAATCTTCATGGAATGCTTTTCTTTCTGAGATTCAAAAGGATTTTTTTTACCTATAAAAACTTATTAAGTTAAAAGAGATTTCCTCTGGAAATTCATTAGGTGTTTTAAGATATTTCATTTCTACTTTCATTCTTCAATTAAAACTGAAAATTTAGTTTTCAACCAGATTATGTCTACAGACGTTTATGTTTTCACAGATGCTTCATTTATTCAAACTTTAGCAATCTCTCAATAAATTAGAAAAATGTTATCTTGTTGTTAGTTACAAGGAATAATGTATACTTTTATATATTGGTAGTGAAACATCCAACACTGACACAAATATCTATTTGTTTTCTCTATCTGATATTCTAATAAGAATCTAATAAGAAAAAAGAATTTGTATGTCTCAACTTACATAATTACCCTGGATTACTACGATTATTCATTGAACAACAGAATGAGTGGGTGTATTTTTTATCAACCTAATTAATCTCTGCAGAAGTTGGTTCTCTTTTACATGTATTTTGGGAGAGATAAACTCAACATATTATTGTGCCTTTGTAATACTAGGAAACTGGATTTTTTTTTTTTTTTTTTTTTTTTTTTTTTTTTGCATGGGCAGGCACAAGGAATCAAACCCGTCTCTGGCATGGCAGGTGAGAACTCTGCCTATTGAGCCACTGTGGCCCACCCAGAAACTAGCATTTTTAAGAACTCTCTTTACACTTGCAGCCTATAAGGAGAAGACTTTGCATCTTATTCTTACCCTTTTACATCCTTTAGTGTTTACCAACTTAAGCCAGATTGAGAGAAAGGATTCTCTATTTTTCTCTCTTGTTCAAGGGTGATCAAGGAAAAGTGTCCTAGTATAACATCCCCCTACCATCAGTCACGACTTCTTAATACAAAAGGTGATGAGAGGGAGTTGTTAGGAAGGGGTAGAACAAGAAGATTAGAGGTACAAGAAAAGTTTTACAGAGTTTGAGGTGAGAAAGAAGCACCAGCTGCATAGAATGCTGTTTGGGATAGAATTTGGCAAAGAGCAGATGTTGGATACAAATTCTTAGAGTCTGATTGTATATTATATAAATGCATGTGCCTATGAATCACTTGGGGAGTCTTTTTAAAAAGCAGATTCAGATTCAGTAGGACTGTAGTAGGGCCCAAGAATCTGCATTTCTAGTAAATTCCCAAGTGATACTAAAGCTGCTAGTCTAAGGATCATATTGTATATGGCAAAAGTATTAGAAAGTATTAGAAAAATAATTTTCCTTTTGTTTCCTTTTCAAGACACTTGGGTCAAGACATTTTCAATTGTCTTATTTGAATTTGATTTTTTTATGCTTTTGTTTCACTGAGCAAATATCTACCTTAAGATTGGGACAAAAATGATCAGTTTTAGTTCAACCACTCAAAAAAAGAACTGGCTCCCATACTCTGCTTTTCCTCTCCCTGCCTTATTAATCTAGGGTAAACTGTGAGAGATCAAAGAGAGTTAATTTGTTTGAGACAAATAATCTTTAAGCGATTGAGAAATGAGATTTTACTTGTGAAAAGGAAAATGTCCTCTAATATCGCAATCAATTCAAAGGCAGTCATACCAACTTGCAATAGTCAAATTACAAAAATGCATCAGCACTGACTGTGGGATTAAATGAGCCTAACCATAATACAGATGGACATTATCATCGTCGCTATGCTAGAAAGGGCTTGCCTTTTGTCTTGAAAACCTAATAAAAACCTGTTGGTTTTAAGTCACGGCCCTAATGATATTATGGGTGTTTTCTAGCCTAAGGGCAGCTTGTACAGATTCCAAGAGTTTAAGCAAGAAGTCAGAATAGTTGCCAAACTAGGCAGGCTGGGTAAGGAACAATGAATATGGGAGTGAATGGGCTCTAGTCTAGTGGTGCATGGAAATCAGAAGGACTTGCTGGAAACTGGAGTCTCCTAGAAGTCTGGAGAAAGACATGGAAGTAGAAGTTCCAAAAGCAAACTGCTCGTCCCCTTTCCTCTAGATGAATATTTATTTTATTTGACTGTATATCCGAATCACCTGGGGAGTTGGGGGACAAAATAGTTATATACGAGCCCCACCCCAGATCAGTTAACTTAGTCCCTGGATTTGGCCTATCATCATAATTTTGATGCTTCAGCTCCTTGGTGATTCTCTGGGGAGTTAGAGTTGAGAATCAGTGCCCCACATTAGGACCGGAGCTTTTACACTCTAAGAATATCCCACGTGGCCATTGTTGTTGCTAGTACATGGACCACATGTTGAGCAGCAAGAGTCTAGCAGCCCCCAAACTTTCTACTTATGCTCTTGGAGGGTCAGAATCAGCTGGAAGTAAAAAGAAAAAAATAAAAAGGAGAAAAGAGACTTTCAAATAGCACACGGTATAAACCCTGGATAGAATATGCAGCTTCCCATAGGATAGGGTTTGAAGGGAATGGAAAAACCCCTGTAATCCAAAATATCTCACCAAATCAAATCATACAGTCACTGAATTGCATTGTTAAAATTAATTTGATTTCACTGTTTTTCAAACACGACTGTGTAAACAGTTTTCTTTGGTGCAGTTTTCTTTGGTGCAATTGTTATTAATATCAAAATGGAGATTTGAGAGGAGGGACAGGAATCTGAACTTGAATAATCACCCCAAATAATTCTGATCAAGAATGGAGGTCGAAAGCCCTTGATTTAGAAGAGATACTATATTCTCTTCTGGCCCTCTTTCAATATGCATACATATTCTTCTTTCAAGAAACATTTTATATGTACTTGGAACACAACATAACAACAAAAATAATAATTATTCTAGCTAACAGTTATATGCTGCCTACTATTTTCTAGGCACTGTTCTGCTTCATATGCATTAGAACAACCCTGTATAGTATGCACCATTTTCACCTCCATTACAGATGATGAAATTGGGGTATAGAAATATTTAGTTGTCCAGACTCAAATAACTGGTAAACAGTAGAACTGGTTTCAAATCCAGGCATTCTGGCTCCAGCATCAATGATAGCTCGTATCCACTCTGTTATGCTACCAATTACTGTCAATAGAAAATTGTGTTTCATAAATATTTCTGGAGTGGCCTCTATTTGCTAAGCACTTTTCAAGGTACTAGGAATAGAGCAGTAAACACATACAAAATTTTCTTCTCTTATGGAATTGTCTTATTAGTGGGAGACACAGGCTATTGTTTTTAGAACAGCCAGAATTTTTTAAAAGACTGTAGAACTCATGGTAAGAAGACAAGGGATTCACACCTGGTCATCCCATGTGTCTCCTGAGTGATCTTGGCAAATCTCTTTACCTCCTTAGTAATGTAATAAAATAATATGAAGGAATATATAAATGAGTCATTTTTACTACTTCACTCCACCATTGACCATAATGAAAGATGTTTTGTATGTATGTATGGTTTCAAAAAGGCCTTAGTTGAATTCTCTTTAATTCAGCCATGCTGAAACTCAGAGAAAGCACAGTGTACCGGGAGGTGCGGGTGGCAGTGTGTGCTGGTGTCAGTGTGTGCTGTGTCAGTGTGTGCTGTGTCAGTGTGTGCTGTGACAGTGTGTGCTGTGACAGTGTGTGCTGTGTCAGTGTGTGCTGTGTCAGTGGTGTTGATGTTGGTAACATGGTGACTGTCAAAATGCTGATGGTTGAGATGATGAAATTAATGTTAACTACTATTTATTATGCACTTACTAGGGCCCACACTTTGTGCTAAATTCTGTGTGTATATTATTTTGTTTAATCCATTCTGCAGCTCTGTGGGATAGTACCGTTATTGTTCCTGTTGTAAACAGGAGAATCTGAGGATTACAATGCTGAAACAACTTTTCCAAGTCACGTAACTGAACAGATAATGCAGCCTGGATTTAATCCAAAATACATATTTTCTATGGCTGAATAACAAACCACACCCAAACTCAGTAATTTAGAATAACCACTTATTATTCCTCATGATTCCATGGGCAGTTCTTCTGCTCCATCTGATATTGGCTGGGGTCACTCAGGTGGTCACTTGGCCAGCTTAACTGGCTTTTCTCAATTGTCCTTTGTGTGGCCTCCCTTCACATTGTGTCATCCTCCACAGTAGCCCACATGGCCTTTCTTTACAGCAGGGTAGTCTAGTTTTCATACGGCATCATGGCTCAGTCCTAAAAGGGAATAGTCCAAGGGAATAAGGCCCATTTTGCAAGTGTTTCTCCCTGCATCATGCTTGCCAATATCCCATTGATCAAAGCAGGTCACATGTTCAAACCCTGAGTCAGTGTGGGCAGGGACCACACAGGGCATGCTTCAGTCTACTCTACTGATGTGGCTGGCTCCAAGACCCTCTGTGCTCTGAATCACATGATAAAATCCCTCTGTGGGAGATTAAAAGTGAACAATATCAAGAAACAGATCAGAAATTATTGTTGAGGAGGCAATGTAGGCAAACTTGACCTTGGATTTTTCCAATGACAATAGGGTCATCTAAGCACTAAAGAATAAATTTATTATAGAAAAGTATTCAATATTGAGGTGAATGGCTAGGTACAAAGAGCAAAATTTCAGTGCCTTTCAAGGGATCTCTCTAAAGCTTGGTTGCCAAATAGACAAAGTTCTGAATATTTGCGAACAAGATTTCTGTTCTTGCCCAGATGTAGAATTCCATTCCCACAAGTACTCTTCCATTTGTAGAAGGGCAAAAGCAGTGCAGTGGTGATGTCAAGTCTAGTTAGATTACCAAATTGGATCTCAGTTGACTCCTGAGTAATGATTGCACAAGCATGCTGAAAAGAGCTTGGTATGGAAGATTTCACAAGTTGAAAGATGTCTGATGTTACCATAAACTATCTATAATATAGAGACACCTCCTACTAAAAGTTTGGGCATAACACTGGATCACCTCCTAATATGAGTTTGGGCATAACATTGTACTTTGAGCATGCTTATATGCCATTGGACTGTCAGGATGACAAGCAGAGGCCATTTAGGCAGTCTCCTCACCAATGGTCAAGGAGAATCCTGATTTATAGCAACACCGTAAGAAAATAGTTTTGCCTTTCTGCATTTCAGGATGTTGTTTTGTTGTTGTTTTTTTTTTTTTTTTTTCAGGGGCTCCACAGAGAACATCTGTCTTCAGTACTATAAATCCCGTACTTTTTACCAGCCCTAAATTTTCTCTATTTACTGCTTAAGAGGAGTAAGGATCAACAGCCTACTCCCATCATTTAGGAACTAACAATGTGGAAAATTGAGTGAATTTAATATGATTGCCACTCATGAGTTCTCTTCGTGTACTCCAGTATTCTTGAAATTTTAAAATACACTCCAAATAAGAAAGCATAAGTGTGCAAAAGTATGTGCAAGAAAACGTGTTTCTATTTTTTCATAGCAGAGAATGAAAGTGTAGCACCATTTCTCTCAGTTGTAACTGGAGGCAGAACCCATTTCCCGTGCTCTCCACGAAGTTCTTTTACAAGCCAATAAAAAAATGAACCCATATTATTATGAATGGAAGAGAACTAATACCTTAATATATCAAATAGGGATTTCTAAGTTGAACCAACAAAATAATTGGGTGCGTGTACAATGTGGAATCACATGTAGAGAATTCAAATTTTGTGCATTCAAAATAGATAATTGTGCAATCAAATAGGTGCCTTTGATTAAAATCATTGTATATGTAAATTGATCATTTGCTGAAGCAGCCATATCTTGGCACATGCATATATAATGCTTGATTTTAGCAGCCATATCTTGGCACATGCATATATAATTCTTGATTTCTAATTTTAAGTAGGTTCATGGCAGAAATAGTCTTACCTATTGAAACTCATATTTTACCTATTAGTCAAGTAGTATTTTTTCAATTTCCAATTTTCAATAACTACATTACTGTCATTTTAAAAGTGAAATTTCTCCTTGTTTGTCAATACCATTTGAAATCCAAGTTATTTTAGCCTCTTGTTTTGAAAACTGTTTACACATATCCTCCTGAGGAAAACATTGGTGATGCATGGTATATTTAATCACCTTCAATTTTAATGTTTGTTTCCAAATAAGAAAGCAGAAAATCCACAGTATATATTGAATATCCCTAATCATAAAAGCCATTTATCTATCCCTTTATTTTTCTTAACATGTTAACACGTCTGTAGATGATATGGATTTTAAAATCAATTACTAACTTTATAGTAGCAGCTTAGTTATCCTTAAAGTAACCCTCAACCGAATAGCACATCTTACAATAAAGACCATCTTGTTATAGAGATAGCTGGATAAATACCATCTTGCAATCAACGCCATCTGATAACACCCATCTTGTGTTATCACAAGAATAATAACACACATGCTTACTCCTTGTCAGGTATTTATGGTTCGCAACAAGCCTGTGAAATGGTTGTCATTTACTATATTTTACAGGTTACACAGTAAATACATGGAAAAGCTAGGAAATCCAGCACTTGATAGGACTGTGGCTGTTGTGGCTTCCTTAGAAGCAGCACTAACTCAGCTTAAATTGCCCCTTGAAGGCAGCTGTGACTGTATAAAAAGCTGTAATGAGACCTACTTGGTGGAGGATTTATCACTTCTTTCTCTTCTTTCATTTACTTGACCTGAAGCAAAAAAAATAAAAACTTAAAACTTAAAACCTTTCCTCTTTCCTTACTCCCACCCTCTTGCCTAACTTTCGCCTTTCCTCTTAAGTTCCTGACAATTGAGAAAACTTGTTAGAGAGACTGGAGAACCTGAAGGACCAAATCTACCATTGACTGGTAGTGGACAAGTGTTCCGTGGAGCTCAGGAGTTTGATTTCTGATCTATCTTGATAACCATAGTAAGCACTTATGTATGCCTCTGTAGCATGGTCTTTTCTAGCATGTAGAACCCTCCCTTGGCTTCTGAATCTTACTCAGAATGAAAGCCAATGTCTGGTCAACAGCCTTCAAGGCTGCCCATATTGTGGCCTCCTCCCTGACCTGATCTCCTACCCTCTCCCCCTCTTTCACCTACTCCAGCCCATCTGGCTTCTCTGCCCTTCCTGGAACCTGCCAAGCAAGTGAGGCCTGAGGCCTTTTGCACATGTTTTTTCTATCTGGCATGCCTCCCCATAGAACAGCTCTGTGACTCCCCTCAGAATCTTTGAGTCTCTACTGATACTATCAGCCCTATTTTAGATGTTTTACCAATATTATCTATTTTAGTCCTTACAACAACCTTTTAATGGAAGTACCATTATTATATCCATTTCATTCATAAATGAGAAAACCGAGGCATAGGGCATTTAAGTTGCTTGCCTAAAATCACAAAGAAACCCATAGATTCACATGATGAACTGAGAAAATACAAATGTTCACACTGCGATTTTCCATTCAATATAAACTCCCCGTAATGAATCTAAGTAGGTTTCCAGTTTGAATTTTTTCCAGAAGAATGGCGATATTATTGCATCCCTTTATATTCATTATCTCAGAAAGTCTGTTTATAATTTATTCTTTCTGAATGCCTCGGAAATTGTCTTGAAGAAATTAGCAAAACATTAATATAACAGGCTACATACTTTCCTTGGCCTTATACCTATAACCACAAGATTTTTTTTTATTTTACTTTTCTGTATGGTAGTTTCAGCCTTGCTTTTTCTGTTAAAATGCACTTTTCAATCATGTTTCTTCATAAGCCTCCATATGTGAATAAGCCTGTGATTAAAACTAGTTTGGCAGTGAGGCCTTGGAATCATTTACTGTTGCCTTCCTTTAGTACCTTGACTGATACTTAAAAGAAAGAACATGTCCCAATTTACTAGGACAGTGATGGTTTGTTTTCCAAATTTAATTGTTAATATATTTTATACAGATATATTATTAATAATAATAGTGCATATTTTCATTTTCAAAGTACCTCAGTATGGACAATAAATTTTATGTTCATCCATTTAAAGCATATCTATAATATTACAGAAACTTTTTGTCCTATGCATAAAGGAAGGAAAGATTAAATGTCCTCAATAGCATTATTTCAGTTTCAAAGAAATTAATTAAAATCCAAAGAAAAAAATAATAACACAGTCACTACCAAAATAAGGCCTGAACTATGGAACTAGAATCCACTTGCTTCATAGAAGTTTCCTCAATAAATCTGAAAGCCCAATTTGAATAATTAGAATAATTAATCTTTGCTAAAAAGTATAAAATAGTTACCTTATTCTTCTAGGACTTTATTAGATTTCACATGAACACACCCTGACCCCATTAGAGAAGCCAGAACTGAAGTCCTATGTTCCATTTACTATCCCATTCAACTTCTGAGCTTCATCTTTCACCACCTTGGCCAGAGCAAGTAAAATAACCTATTTCCAGGCATCCTCAGCACCCCACCCATGCCCAGAGACCTAAGGCCCTGCAGACATGGAACAGACACAATGCCACAATGTCTTATGCTCTTCCTCAGCTTTGCTCTGTTAGGACACAAATTCTTCAAAGTCTGATCTGTAGATTTTACATGGAGGTTTATTCCTTTCTTCATTTAACTGGAGATCTCCCCTGTATTAGGGCTCAGGAACCTTAGGCAACCCCTTGATTCCCTTTTATTTCATAATATTCCTAAGGTACAGCCAACTCTACATGAAACCTCATGTACATGAAGCTTGTTACTGCAACACTTTCCTCATCTCCTTCCCAGATTCTTATCAGAGCCATTGCTATAAATCACTTATTAGTTTTCAGAAAGATTGTTGCTGTCTTTGAAGACTGAATCACCTCCAAGAATCTCACCATCACCCTCTGTCAAGCCTCCAGTAAGGCTGTTGCAACTACCACTTATTTTTCCAGAATGTATCTTTGCTCCTCGGTGTGTTTTGCTTGCAAGAGTCTTTTCTATCAAAGTATATTTTGCAGGTGGGCCACAGTGGCTCAGCAGGCAAGAATGCTTGCCTGCCATGCCAGAGGACCTGGGTTCAATTCCCAGTGCCTGCCCATGTGAAAAAAAAAAAGGTATATTTTGCTACATCTGCCAGGGACACCTTGTCACAGTGCCACACACTCCGATGCAATCTGAGGCACGTTAGCTGGTCAGCAACCCTAGATGATAAATCCCATGGGGTGCCGGAGCCTATAAGGTATTGCAGTAGAGGCTCACAGTCACTTCATACCTGTCCCTTAGACAGGGGGCTCTGTAAATGATACAGTGGAAGCTATCTCTATAAGTAAGCCCACATACTAAGGTCCATGTAAACCAGTTTGTTTTAGCTCAGGACAGACAAGTAATTGTTGTTTTTTGTTTGTTTGTTTTTTATTCTTTAGCTGTAGCTCTAACATTTTCCCTGAGATAAGGCTTTTCTTGTAAGGTGAAGAAGGCCACAGTAGGCGTCTAAAATTGTTCAAAACTGCAGTCCCAGAAACAAATGCAAGCATGCAAATGAGAGCTTGGTAGGCAGTCATAACTGTTTTATGCTACAGCATATTCTAAATGAACAAGGGATTAGAGTTACAGGTTCAACTCTCTGTTTTTTATGTGTATTTCTGAACTTCAGTTATAGGGTTGTGTCTTTAAATGGGAAATGGAAACAAAATGCAGTATTTGCTATAAGTTATATAGATGAAATGTACATAAAATGCGTGGAGAGGTGCCTGGTTTAATGAATGTTTGTTTCCCCACCTATGGCAAAGGACCGATCCTTCTCCTCACCCATATTCACTTCCGCTCAGGTCTGTCAAGTCTGGGTGGCCACACACATGCTCACAGCCAGGCCACAGAGTATCTAGGTGGCCCTGGGGTAAAATGAATGCTCATAAAGAGCTGGTAACATTATTTCCCACATCTTCCTAAAGAAATAAGTGAGATAATTGGTTTGCTGCAATTACAGACCCAGGTTAGGTTAGGCTTTACCCAAAGGTTGAATCTACAAGGATTTTGAGCTACTTATATGAAATTGTCTAGAACTTCACTTTCCTCTCATTTATCTTATTCTAAGGGACTATCTCTGAAGGCCTTTGATCAAAGAAAGAATACAGAATCTATCCTGGGGAAAAATGTGGAAAGCAAATGTTTGATTGAAACCTCTAGCTATCTTCACAGGGATTGTGAGTCCAAATGAAGGCAGCGGGAAATGCCAAACAATTGGAAAAGCTTTCAGATATGTGGATGCTTGTTAAATGAAGACAGGACATGTGGATCCATTATTCTTTTTTATGTCAACATTATGGCTACATTATGGCATTGTGTTGGAAGGTCTCTGTTTGTTCAACCTCTGAAATAGTTTGAGTCCAGAAATACAATTCCTATCACCCAGACAGCACCTGAGAGAAAAAAAAATGTAAATGCTTTCAACTCTGAAACACTGTGTCTTAAAAAATGACATATTAGATGCAAGTATATTCAATAAATTGTGAGGTGCATGTTGTGAGGCACTTTCAAAAATATTTTAGAGTTTCAGAGCCCACAATTGTTTCAAAAGGGCATTCTTTTTTAATGTCACATTCAATGTGTACAAAAAAATTGTGACATTCATCAAATTGAAACACCACTGAAAATCTGAAAGAAAATGGTGAAGCATGAAAAAATTAGCAATGAGAAAATCCATCATAATGGAAAGCCCCAATAGTAGTATTTGGTATTGAGGAATTCATTTTATTATACAATATTGGCAAACAATCTACACCGACAAGTTACAAGAAATAGTAACAACCCATGTGAAAAACAATCAATTTTAAAATGTCAGGAAATCTAGTTATTTACTTTCTATAGTTAGTTTAATTAGAAAAGTTATTACAAGTGCCAAGACCCTGAAAGGAATGTATTTTACATGTTAAATGGAAATATGGTGGATTCTTACTGTTAGAACTCAAAGACGCCCTCTCAACATAACAGGTGATTGGCATTGGGTTCAAACTCAGGTGATGTCTCTAAATTGAATAATGTCTTTGAATGGGGCTGTTTGACCCATAGAAATTCCTGGTGTCTGGTTCACAAATCATTGTATAACATAAAGCTCATCATACTCAGGGAGAACTGGACATAAAATCTTAAGATTTAAAGTATGAAAGATTGAAAATCCAAGCAAACCTAAGCTTAGTTATCTTCATCTATAGTGAATAATTGAATGAACTTAGACAATTGAACCACAAAGATATATGTTCTTTATTTGGAAAATATAAATTATGATATCTATGAATAAAAGAGAAGTGCACATAAAAAGCCTACGAAGTATCTCATTATTTTGAATAGTTATTCACTATTATTAGTATGATAAAATGGTTTGTTTGCCAAACATATCCAGTTTATTAGTTGAGACAACTTAACATTTTGTGACTGAGCAGGGCCATGTGCTTAGTTCTGGCCAGTGCACTATGAACGGTGAATGTTACTCTGGGACAAGTGTTTCTTTACTATTGTAGGATCCCACAAAATACTCTCTTCTCTCTGGTACACTGTCAAGATTGAAGGGAGTGAATGCTGCATATAGTGCCTGGTCCCTACTAAATCACTTGCTAAGTGACTGAAACTGTAGCATGAGGAAAAAATAAATATTTATTTGAGATAAAGTATGCCATGATAACAATCTCATGGCATAATTTATCCTCTCCTGACTAATAAATATAATTAAGGTCCATCTCAAGAGCTTATGATAAATTCTTCATAAAAATAGCCATCAGTATAAAAGATGTCCATATCTGCATTTGCAATTTCTCCTTGGCCAAAGCATTTGTCCTTAATGATATATTGCTTAAGATATTAAGAAGTTCACAAACACAGCAATTCCTCTTTCAAACATTCAGGATGAATGAAAGCAAGTTACTTAATTTCTTAGTTCTTATCCTAAAATTGGTGAGATGGGTTAGTACTCTTTTTAAAAAAAAATTACTTCATTCAAGTTATTTTAAGGTTATAGTATCGTGACCTTATATTTCCAGGGTACACACTCCTCAGTGTAAATTTTTTGATCATCTTTGGGTCCCATAATTTTCTGCCATCTGTTTAATTGTTTTGTGCACATAATAAAATTAGAACAACAAATATTTATGAAATGTTTAATGTGTGTAAAGCATTGTGCTTTGTTCTTTGAGAAATATAAAGAAACTTAAGACATTCTTATCTTCAGGGAGTTTATAATCTAGTTGGGGAATCAAGCCAAAAATTATGAAAGCTTTATAATATTGCAAGAATATGAATCATGCAGAATCACAAAAGAAGAATATTAGCGCTGCTAAAATTCTTTTGCTCTAAAACTATAATTCCCAGATACTGGAAACATAAAAACAGAGCCTGGCTATGACATGGCAGAGAAATTAAAGCACATACTCAACTCTGAAAAGGAGCACTGTGCATGATGACCTCTAAGCACATTTCTATTTCAAGTGAAGAGATGCACTGTTCTTCAAAGTTAAGCTATTATTTTAAAAGCATGCCTATGAGGGACTATTCTACTGTCTCTGATTTGAAGCCATTCCTCTGAGTTTATTGAGTAAATTCATCTCCTTTCCTTCTTTCTGCTTCATCTGCCCCCAATATTAGTCCATTTAACTGAATCTTTCTTAACTTTGGTGAGTCAGTGTCCAAGGAAATTTTGCATAGTGGCCAGTACCTCTAGAGTCAGACAAAGCTGGAAATTGAATCCTGGTTCTGCTAGATGTATGATCATGATCTTAGGCAAATGTTTTAATCTCTCCAAACCTCTCTTTCTCCTTTAATGTAATGGGATTTAGTAATGGGGATTAAATTGCAGAGTTGTTTTGGGTATGAAACAAGATGATGCATAGAGAGTACTTAGCACATAGTAAGAAATGTAAAAAAAGAAATGACTATTTTATCATCATTATTTCTTCTTTGGTCCTCACAAGTTGAAAAATATTCAAAGTGTATATAAAATGCTTGAGGAAAGTATTCATTAAAAATCATAAGGAAATATCTCATTTATAGCATGTCAAATAACAGGAAAAATTAGCAAGGAGGATTATTAAGTCATATAGCACCTCTGAATCTACACTGAATGCACAAATACGTTGAATTCATAGCTATGTGTATATAAATGTGTGTTTAGGATTAGTTCATTCAGTATAATCTTATAATTGGATCAGTTTTCTATCTTTTCTGTTTTTTATCTCATTTTGAAATTGAAGAGCTCTGTTGACATGGCACAACCTCAGTTTCCTCAAATAAATAGTAGAGTTTGGCTAAATTCTTCTGTTTGCCTGTTTATGCTGACAAAATCTTCCACAGTGTTTCCTAGACCAGAGATTTGGATGTTTTTCTTTAACATAAAATTCTTCCTAGCATGTAGATCTGAAATAAAGAAATTTCGTTGTCTTTTTTTTTTTTTTTAACTGTTTCTTTGTATGCATGGAGATGAGATTGCCTAGAGAGTTCCTGAATACTAAAGAATATACATTCTGCACTTTATGATCTGTGTGTAACTTGATGTTTGATTGGAACTTGACTTTCTTTTTTCCACTCCCAAGATTGTGAGCAAAACATTTTACTACTTTATAATGAGAGAAACAGAGGGTGCTACCATCTTATAGGCCTAATAAAGACTTTTGAACATGACTCTGTTAATTTTTTCTTCCTTTAAAACTCCATTTTTAAGGCATAGAATGTTTCATTTCATATTGTATAGGTCTTTAGTGTTTAGGAAATATTTAACTTTATTAAATATCCATTTCTGTAAGATATCAGTAATTAAATACCTACCGCCAAATTTATTTTAAGTTAATAGATTTGGACTCATGGGTGAAATTTAATTCGTAGTTCCAAATACTAAGTCAATACATTTCATGAAATAGCTGCCTATATATGTAATTAAAAAGACAATTTGGTAAATGGAGGGAGGTCTGGTTTTCAGTAATCACAGGTGACATTGTCTATATCTGAACTCAGGATGAAACTGAGGCAGCCTAAACCTGACAAGTATTCCTCAACAGCTGGTATTCAGCCTTTTGATATCCAGGAAGAAAACAATTCTACCTATCTCAAATGTATAGATTATAGTAGAATGAGGATTTTGACTTTAGATAGTTTTTCAAGTCTGTGCACTGATAGAGATTATTTAAAGGTTTTCAACCCTGTGAAATGTAATACAATTAAGAGGAATCACAGTATAATAAAATGTTAAGATCCAATAATGATAAGGTTTCCTTTGAGAAATTTTTCCTCCCTTGTACCTTACGTTATGAAAATGATTTAATACTACATCCTTTATAAGGAAAATCTCCTCTGAATTATCACAGGCATTTCACTGCTTTTTTACCATGATGTAGTGGATTTCTGATATTGACCACAGTGCTTCTTTAAAATTCAACCTGAAGCAAACACACGCATGCACAGAGAAAAATACAAGGATTCAGTTTGTTCAAGCTTATATTAAACCTATGTTATTTTCTTTTTAAATTTCTAATAATTGAGAGCATGGCTAAATATCTCTTTGTACATGATGCTTTTGCTCATGATATCCATTTCTTTAAGAAATCATTTATGTCCAGAAAGATTCAATTTTCTTTAATGTCCCCTGTGTAATCATTTTTATTGGTAGTGAGTCAGCATAATCATAGCAGTGATTTTTCTCACGCTTGGTCTCGAGACCCTGAGAGCATTTAGGAGACGTGGAAGATGAAGATAATGGGGCTTAGGTCCATGCTCAGTGTAAGATAGCGATTGTCCCAGCTGTGCTCCCTCATGCTTGTGCCTTCCTTTTTGTGTGTGCATGAATTAGCTTAAAAGAGTTTAGATGCGCTTGGCAACACTCTGTCCACAGTTAGTGACTGTCAGCAATTAATATGTTTTGAGATTTTTAGTCTGGGAGGAATAAATCTAAACTCTCCATTCTAAGGCATTCTAAGATTTAATCCAAATTATACATTCCACCATTATTTCCTCTTACCTGATGACCTTTCACTCAACTTCATTTCTAACAAACTCAGTTACCTTTCTGGGACAGATATTTTCTCCATGTTTGCATGCTTAAATCTGTTTCTCCTTTTTCAAATGTGCCTCCTTCAATTCTCCCATACATAAGTGAAATATTATGACACCTTACATGTACTTATCTTTAGATTTTAATATTCCTATTTCTCCAATTTAATTCTATAAATTACAACTATTTTCATTTTTAGAAGACTAAAACAGAAATATTATAAATTAAAAGATTAATAACTTGTTTTACTTACTTTCTAACCTATTCCCCTTGGCAGCTACTAAGAAGTTTGGAGTATATCCTTCAGAACCTTTCATATGTATGTTGCAACTATGCCATATGCAAAATCTATTACTTTCTTTTGCCACTTCATATTTCTGGGAATTTAGGGGGTTAGTACATTAGATATGCCTCATTTTAATGGCTGCAAACTATTCCATAATATGAATATGCCATTTTTCTTTTTTTAAAAAAATTCCTCCTCGTAAAAGTCATAAAAAGAAATGTTCATTAAAATTCCTGTCTAACTAAAGCTACCATGAGCAAAGTTAAAAGTGTCTCATATACACATATGCATATACACAAAAAATTAGAAGAAAATATTTTACTATATATAACTGATAAAATATTAATATCTACAGTATGTTAAGAGTCAAAAATAGGTGAGAAAAAGACAAGCACCTAATATATAATTTAAAAAGAGTATTTTGGTAGCTCAATAATGACCTCCCCAAAATTTCAGGTTCCGACCCTAGAAACTGCGAATGTTGTTTTATATGGCAAACAGGTCTTTGCAGATGTGACTAGGTTAAGGATTTCAGAAATTATCCTTGATTTTCTGGATGAGCCCCTCATATAATCACAAATGTCTTTATAAGAGGGAAACAAATGGAATTTTGACTAAAGAAAAGGAGAAAGCAGTGTGACTCTAGAAGCAGTGGTTTGAACCATCTGGTCAGAAGCCATGGAAAATGTAAGCAGCCACTAGAAGCTGGAAGAGGTAAAGAAAATGTTCTCCCTTGGAATCCCTGGAAGGAACCAGCCTGCCAACACCTTGATTTTAGGCTCATAAGACTCATTTTGGACTTGTGGTCTCCAGAGGAGAATGTAAGAGAAAAAACTTCTGCTACTTGAAGCCACTAAATTGGTGGTGATCTGTTACAACATAGGAAATTAATATAAATTACAACTATCCCAATAAGGGTTTCTAGGTATCAGGCACTCTTCTATACCTATGGTTATCACACCAACCTTAGCAGGACTCTGAGGCACCAGGAGTTGAACTAGTTTGCCCTAATTCATATGCCTAGTGAGTGGCAAAGCAGGAATTTGAACTGAGGCAGTCGGGCTCCTGCGTATTTGTCTTTACCCAGTCTGCTAATCAGTCTTCCTGGAAATTGTCAGTTCCAGAAGCAGAAACTGATATTCAAGGATGGGGGAGGCAATTAAAGAGAGACAACATCGAGTATTAGCAAAGATGTAGAGAGGAAAAAAAAAAAAAAACACCTCCATACTTTGTGTGAGCCTGTACACTGGTGTTCCTTTTAATGGGGACAATTTTAAAAGATTTATCAAAATACAGAGTGTGCATCATTACTCTAGTGAAATTACTCCACTTACAGGAATATCTATCGTAGCATTGTTTGTAATACCCTAAGCATGGGAACTTTTTTCTACCAGCATTAATTATACTTATTTATAATTATATTGTTATTATCTTGAGCTTAAACAAGTCCACCATTATGACTTCTAGTTTCCCCCTAGTGGGGACATTTAGGAAGAACCTTTGGGGCTTTTTTGAATTGCCTTTTTTGTTCCCCAACCTACCCTCCTTCCAATGCTCTCATATTCCTCACTGAGGCTGTGATGTCCCAGCACTTCCAGAGAGAATCAAGAAGTGCCTTAGTCCAAAGACAATATGCCACATGCCTCAGACGGTTTGGTAGTGGAAAATGTTGATCACCAAAGAATTAAAAGACTCTGTTTATTATATTGCGTGACTTGTATGTGCCAAATTCATACCAGCACACTTCACATGTTAACTCATTTGAGCCTCCTAAAATCCTGTAAAGTACAAGTTAAGGTTCAGCGTACTAAGCTATTTATTAAGTCAACAGACAGAAGAGCACGTATAGCCAAGACTTGATCGGTTTTTGAAATTTGAAATGTTGGCGTTAAACTGGAAACAGTTTTGCAAATCGAATGCACATACTGAAATGAGGTCCGTACTTAATTGGTTTCAGGTCCTGAATGTGGATCACTAATATGGGTTCAGGCGTTTAATTATGCCCAAACTGAGCTCTCCTTAGATCAATACAGATTACCACCCACTTTTTCCTCTTGAGACCAACTGGGCATTCAAGCATGCTAGTAGCTCTCTCCTATGACAGAGGTCAGAGAAAGAACAGCAAATGGACCCCTATTATCCTATTCTAGGAACAGAATGCATAGTAGGACTGTGAAATAATACAAATGTCACCGTTTCTTATTACTGCAATTTTGTGCTTCTCAGATTGCTTTGCAAATTAGAGTTAGCTTGTGATGTGTGAGCCCGGTGATATCCTCTCTGGACCTGAGAAATTGGAGCTATTCTTTGGTCTGAACATTTCTCTAGCAGTTTCATAGGAACAACTCCTGTCTGTTTACCAAGTAAAATCTAAGAATTCAACTCCTCACTAACTTTTATATTTTCCTAACGACCAAAGTTCAATAATAGGTAATCATTAAAAAAATTCAGTTTTACACATTTCATTTAACAATACAGAAACCTGTAACAGGTAATACAAGTTTGGGAAATTTCCCAAATTCACTATCAAAAACATAATTCACTTATTTACAATTGAGAGAGGGTTTATTGCACCAGAGATGGTATAATATTAGGCTAAAACATCAACAAAGTTAAATATGACTGTGCTCTTCTCTTGACCCTCACGACTCTTTCACATATTGGTATGCTTTTCCTTTATTGACTGTACTTGAGATTATATTTTTAATCTATTCTCTTCATTGTTTCCCCCTAGCTAACATTTCCCCACTACCATTTACACAGACTTTTTCTAGTTCTCCCTTAGGAGCAGTTTAAATAACACTTTATCAGATAATAAAATTTTACACAAGGGTATATAAATAGAAATAATCTCACAATAGCATTGAGTTATATCATCTCTCTATTCTTTTTTTAAACCAAATAATCATTTATTTGAGATGAAGCTCTTTTTCTTTTTTAAAATAATACTTCCTTATATCTTGTTATTGATGAGTATATTACAAGATTCTGAGCTTTGTTTTATTTTACCACCAAATTTTGCAAGTGATTGTTTATTTGTTGTGTTGGTAGGGAGCCTGGGAAAGAATTATTATGGCATATTATTAAGTACATTTTTAATCAAATTCAGGTTCCAATTATTTTTTAATCTAACATTTACTATTTCTAAGCATCAGTAATAGTAATGAGATAAATAGAGTGAAATGCACAAAAGGGCAAACAAATAAACACTGCCCTTATTCAAAGATATCTGCTGTTGACCTTTGTGTTGATTCTTAGACCTTACTTGTCATTAGAGAGGAGCTGTTCCTATAAAACTGCTAGAGAAATACATTTTTATTAAATGTTCTGAAAAAGCAGAGACCTTGTCTGATTTCTTTGATTTGTCCTTTTAGGTAGCCTGTATTTTACTCACACTTAAGAAATTTTTTTCCTGTATCTTTAATGCTTCATTATTTTAAATTGTGTATTTTCATTTCTTAAAAGCATTGCTAAATAAGAAATGTAGCTGATATGAGTATGAATTAAATGTTTCCATTTCATTTGATTTTCGTTGTTCTGTTCATGGCTCATTTTGTAAAAATTCTTTTTGATTTAAATAAAACCAGGCTGTTTGTCTCAGTTTAGGAGTTAGTGTTTTCTCATACATGTACAGCATCCATTTTTAAATGCTGAATTCCAGTAATCTCACTTAGCATTATAAATTCTTTCTCTTGGTTTTGCTTTTGTCTCAATAAAGTCTACCTCTAGGATGTGAAAATCATCTGCTGTTCCTGGGTGACCAAATTTCAATGATTCAAGAATAGATAGACCAACCCTGTTTAGAAGATTTTTAAAGATCAATACTTTTCAGAGAAAAATGAAACATCTACAAATCCCTACCAAAAAACCCATATTTCACAAAAATCCCAGCACTTCAAGTTTAAGCCATATGCTCAGTTGTTACAATCAATGGAATCTAAGTTAGTTTTCTTTAGTTTGATAAAATTATTCATAAATATATTTGTGGTTATTATATAGGTAAAATAGCCATTCACATTTCATGCAATCGATTTATGAAAAGAATTATCCTCCAAGTATTGATAGCTTCAGCAACATAATTGTATTCAGGGTATCGTTTTAAAGGATCAAGATGCTATCGTATAACTTCAAAGATCAAGGCTATGCTTATATCAGAACAACTATTTTACTGTTGTCACTGTTCTGATACCATAGCTTTAATGAATGAATGGGTTTTATTGTACTCATTCACCTAAGAACCCTAATAGGTGTCTCTAGAGTTTAGACATTCTAAGGATTATAGCTTTGGGGATGAAGACTTTGGTTTTGCAAATGCTTGTTTGAGAGACCCCCAGAAAGACTGGGTTAAACTAGTTGAAATTGCTCAAGAAAACAGGCAAAACCTTTACCTAATCATTCCCTAATCTGTCTCTTTAAGCCCTTTAATATACTCTTTGCTGTGAAAAAACTTAGGCATTAATGATGAGCTTTTGTTTTTAGTATCTTTTAACCCAGTTTGAACAGCTGTCCATTTGGTTCCTATTGAGTAAGTTTAATAAATTGAATTTTTGGAGCTGCCTCAGCTAGAGTTACAAATCAGGCAAACATCCTTAGCAGGAAAGGACAATTGGGGAATTCATGAATTAGACAACCATTAATATTTTCATAATATTATGAAGATATTATTTCTTTAATTGTGTACAAAGTCCTCAGTCTCTGTTAAAGCTGATTGTAAGTATTCGAATGTTAATGTATGTGACATTGCACATTAAAATGCCATGTTTTACATCCCACTGTGGCACAGTCAGTATCTTCAGTCACTAAATAAAGACACATGATCTTTAGCTCAGTGGCAACTGCACTACTCCATAGAGCTACAAATAAAACTCCAATTTAATAGGTTCTTATTTGTCCTCTCTGCTGAGGGTACTTAGCTTTTGTCTGAGCTTTAGCATATATTATGCCATATTCCCAGACTTGGCATATGGCAACTGCATCCTTCCAGTTTCTCAGAGTGATGGGAATCATCCTTCTCTCTTTCTCTTACATTCATCTCCAGACTGTCAATAACTCCTGTTAGTTTTATACTCACAGTATATCCAAAACTTAACCTCCTTTGACCTCCTCCACCTCTATGGTTCAAACCACCATCAAGTCTTGTCTGGATTATTGAAAGAGCATTTTACCTGATCTCTCTGTTTCTGACTTTGTTCCATCCATGGTTGATCATGCTCAAAACAGCAGGTTGAACATATTAAAACCGAGATTATGTCACTCCTCATTGTAAAAATCTCTACTTCATATCTCACTGAAAATAAAGCCAAAATTCATATGATGTTCTAATGGGCTTATGTCAAAAGGACCCTCCTTTCCCCTACCCTCTCCTCAATAACTTCAGTTGTTCCATCTGCTCCAACCATCCTCCTTCCAGGGCCTCTGCCACTCCAGAGGTTCACCCAGGCTGGGGCGTTTCCCCTGCCTTCTGCCGTAAATGCTGCTCCTCTACATCCCTTCCTGGCTGACTCCCTCTTTCAGGAATTTGCTCAAACGTCACCTTTTATAGTGGCCTGCCATCCGCCTTATTTATATTGTATCTGGCTACACCCAAAATGTATTCCTCTCCCTTAAAGATATCAATATCTAACATTTTCTGCTTAACATGTGTGTTTTTCTGACTCCCTCCATTAAACTATTAGCTCCTGTGGAGAACAGAAAGTCAAACTTTTTTTTCATTATTATTGTTTAGCTTACTGCTGTAGCCCCGTGTAATGGAACAGAACCTGGCATATGAATTGTAAATGGGATGTACTTCTACATAGTCTTTGTGTACAAGGCTATGTATGTAGGCAGCTAATTCCACACACACACAAAATATATATACATTGGTTTAGAATCAATTTATATTTTATTTTCAAAGCTAATTGCATATTAATTTGGGAGGCCCTAGGCCTTTATTTGAAGTTCAATGTATGCATGAAAATTTTAGAAAACAGCATTGTTGCTATGAATTGTTAAGACTTACAAAATTAAATCAATAACCAATGCATGCTTGCCATGAAAACTCTGTGCTAGATAATGTGAAAATGTAATGAACTAAAATGGACAGTTTTTGCCTTAATGTTTATGATATAATGCACAATGTTTAAAGATATAATAACAAAATGTTTAAAGATATAATGCACAATAAATAGCAACACAAGTCAAGTCAGTTATTTTTCAATAATCCCATTGTCTGTCAATGCTTTTGATGAAAAAATAACCATTTTTTTAGACCTTGCGGAGCTTTTAAGGTCCCACAAAGGCCCCTCAAAACTCTAGGGTGGTCACCTTAGGAAGGGCTCTGAATATCTGAACTTTGGGCCCTCTGATCTGTTTATGTGCCAACACAACTCCTCTTAACTGTTAAAGTTCAATTTTTATGAGTTTTACCTATTGCAATGGCAACTAAATTTTTGTTTGAACTGAAAACCAAGCCCAGCACCTTCCCCCCAGAAAGTTGAAACAACACTAGCTGTAGCAAGCCATCATTGGCACAGCACTTTTTCTTAACCCTTAAAAATGAAAACTAAATACATTTCTATAATATTTTTGCTTCCTAAGTGTAACCAGGATAGATCGGAACTTTTCAGATCTCTTTGTCCCGGTTTCTGTTCTTTGACTAGAAGGAGATAACTTTAATTTCCAGGGGTACAATGTCACCTCTTTAGGTCCATAAATCTGTCCACAGTGTCAAGATTTATTATGATTCTCAAAAAGCTGCCTTTTTGAGGTATTGACCAGTAGTTGTTGTTGTGGCCTTATGAATCCCCTCTGTGAAAGACAACAAGCAAACAAGGAAAAGATATGTCTCACATCTAGTTCTAACGCAATCACAGGCATAGCAACAGCAGTAAAAAACAGAGTGGATTTGCTGATGATTGTTCATTCCTTCATTACTATAGCCCCAGAACTCCCAAGGGAAAGAATAGCAAACTAGAGGCAAGAGAATTTGATAAACTACAGCTTTCTCTCCTTAATTTGAAAACTTTAAAATTTGATGAAAAAAGCTTACCAAAAATATACTTTCCACTACTGGCTGTAGATATCACATTATATAATTTGTAGTTGGTTGTTATTTTTAAATGTTGTCTTTGTCCTTTATGAAGTATAAGGAAAAAACATGTTTCTAGGATCCTAACTTATTCTTATTTAATTTTATATGCCTATACTCTTATTTATGCTCAAGCGCAAATCTGGTACTATTTCTAAAAATTCATGACTAAAGAAGCTTCTGAAGAAAAAGTATAGAAATAATATATAAATGTTTGATATACGTTTATTTCCTGATCACATATTTGCCCTTCCTTCATTTGTTTGTGATGTAAACAGGAAACAGTTGTGCAAATGTGAAAATAATAGTGGCTTAATTCTACTCAATCATTTTTAAAAAGCTAATAGTTTTGCATATGTTGTCTTTTTAACTAAACTTACTTCAAGAATGACTAAGGTTGACCCTTCCCCAAAGTCCATGAAGTATGATGGTAAATGTATAAATGTTTATCATATACGAGGTAATTTAAGGAGGATAGGGAGTTTTGATTCTTGTTCACTCCTGTATACCCAAAGAATATCACACACGTGGAAGGCACTCAATAAATATCTGTGCAATACAGAGTTGAATAGTAGTAATTATAGAAATGAAATTCTGAGGGAGAAATCAAATCTTTTCCTGCAGATTTAAAAAAGTTTTACACTGGAGCTCAAGCTTAAAAGATCAGCATTAAGATTGAATCAAACAGTCAAGGAGAAGGTGCATTTTAGAAAGCATTATGAGCAAAATAACCTGGTATAAAAATGAGGAATGCCAGGTAAGTCCAAAATATAGGTCATGTGAAAGATTATTAGTCTAGGACTAAGTTATAAGTATCTTTAAATATTATGGCAAGGAATCACTGAATGTTGGTAAGTAGCAGTGTGACATGATCATAAAGATATTTTTGAAAGACAGCTCTAGTAGGAATATAGAGTATAAATTGAAGGACGGAAAGACTGGGCATTTTCAACTTTAGGGATTATGTATTTTTTTTTTTTAAAGGTACTTTAAGAATTAAGTTCCCTCTACAATTTAGTTGTAAGCATTTGACCCTTAAAGTGCCCTGTGATCTGTCTGTTCTTCCAATGAAAGGAACTAAAATGCATTTTAAATATGCTATGATTAGCTATATTTTTCCTGGAAATGATCCCTTTATATAAAATAAATTGAGAACCTAAGGACTAAAAATAATATTTGACCATGTATTAAAATGTCATCCTAGGTCATCTCTATTTGTCATTATATTTCTTTCTGGTTACTTCATTTTAGTAGGATGTATGGTAATTTCCAATAATTATTTATAGGTCTTACTTTAATGTATTGCCTTAATCTGTATATCTCTGTCACCAAGTAAAAGACATTATTATATATAAGTTATTCACATAGAACAATCAGGAATCTTTTCATAATACTATAATTATTTAAGAATTATAAAACTATCCATTATTAAGCCATAATTTATCATCATTTACATAAAATTACAAACTATTAAAAATAACCTATAACTGCTAGATAGCACTTACCTTTTTATCTGTTAGTTTTGATACTTTGACTAAATTTATTAGTTACACTATAACTTATTCCATTATACTTATCCTATATTCAAATTGCTAACTTTTTACATTTTTTTCTATTTTCAAGATGATTCCCCAAACAAACTTGTATTCATACTCCCTCCCACTGACCCCACCACATATTGGGACTACTCAAGTCAACAGTAAGTCTAGCCAATAGTCATTTATGGAAAAACGATGTTAGAATAAATTTTAATTTTTAAATTTAATTTTTAAATTAAATTTAGAAAGTGTAATCTTATTTGCCTAGTCTTGCAGAAGCTCAAATTATAAAGTTTTCATTGATTCAGGTTTTTTGTTTTGTTTTATTTTGTCTTTTCATTTATCCTTCCTAAACAGAAGTAAAGGACTGCTCTATTTTTTACATTTTTTCCCTTATGGATTTGCCAATCACCTTTTTTATCCTCTATCTTGCAACTGTCAGTCCAAAGAAAATAGTCTTCAATTCTCCAATCCAGAAAATGAAAAATATCAAACTGTCAGATTTTTAGACTCACTTCCATTAAACGACAGTTTAAAATCTAAGCACAATATATTTACCATAAAACTGAAGACATAATGATATTTGTTATGAAACCTGACTCATACAAAGAAAACACACAGACTTTTTACTTCATAAAATGTATTACAAACAAAACAGTAAAGCATTCGTATTAGAAACTATCAGTAAAGATATGTAAATTTTTCAAGATCGCCATGATGTTGTATGCTGGAGTAAAAATTATCTCTATTTCCTCAAGTCTTAAGATCTGTGAAAGCAAGGCATTTGCGATTGTTTTCTTCACTGTTTCACCAGAGTGCGGCATGCTGGCTTTGCATGGTGAGCTGCCAGTATACTTTTGAATAAATTAATGAATGTTTACATGAAAATCAAACTGAGTCAAATGCCATTAAAATCATTGTCAGAATCAAATGGAGTTTGACTGGAAGGCCATCTGAGCAAGATAAACTTAGAATCTAGTTGGAAGAAGGGTTACAATTCCACAAAAAAAGCAGGCTCGCCTTGAGAATTCAAAAGATATTTCAATGTGACTCGTGACTAGTTTGGTGGGCTTCTAATCCAAAATTGCATTTCTTTGGGTAATATTGCTGTATGCCAGTTATGCTGAAGAACTGTTCTATAGCTCTGTGCTTGCTAGCTTAGCTATGTATTTGAGTAATTAAAAAAAAAAATGTTTCTCTGAAGATCAGGAAAGAGATGAAAAGGAAGGTGTTGTCAAAAATATTCATGACCCCTTTTCCAGGGTTACTTCTATAGAAATTGAATGTGAAGTCATGCATATCATTAAATCAATTTCTTTGTTGTCCCCAATGTGTCCTTTTCTCTCCTTTAGAGAAATCATAAATAGCTTCAACTAATACAAATAGCCCAAAGCCACATTTAGACTAATGCAGCCTAAATGAGATTTTAACCCTAGACCTCTCTTTTTAAAAAGCTTACTTTCTAATTGGATAGTGCATTTTATAGAAAACTGAAGGATGTAGTGTAGATTAGGTTCATACAATGAAGGAAAAGTTGCCACCCTAGGGTCAACATCTGCTGACTCTGAATATGACAACCAGTATTCACAGTTTGAGATAATGGCCATCGATGACAGGGGTCATTAGCAGTTCTGTCTCATAATTTCCAGAAAATTCATAATAAATGCAAGTATAGCAAAATTTGAAGGACATGGTTTTTCTCTTGAAGTGCTTTTTATAAGTCCTGCCCACACAGCTTGTAGGTTAATAGAGGTGCAACAGTTAGGTTGGACGCAATCAGCTTTGATTGTGGGCTTATCGGAGCTGGTTCATTTTTGCCTTGAGTTCCCTATACAAGAATGCAATTAAGAAACAAGCAGCTTAATGATGTTAATGATTGGTACTCAGAACGCAAAGGTGTTGGTTAATCACAAAATCTGAATCTGATTCAAGCATAGGCCTTTCTCAGTTTATACTTTATATTTTCTACCAGTCTCACTGGGTCTTTGCAGTGACTCCTGAAATGTAGAATGGCTAAGCTTATGGACAAATCCGTTTTCTGGAGCATGGGACCAATCAGCTCCTTTGTGAATATTGGCATGGTAGCAAGTATGTACTAAGGCTGCAACTGGAAAGGTCTGTGTGAAGGCAAAAGGGTAAGCAACACTCATTTTAATTCTATGCCCCCTAGTATTAAAAGCAGCTTTTGCAGATTCTTCCTGGGTGAACAGAAACTAAAATGTTTTTAGGAATACTTATTGAAATATTGTAGATATAGATACAGACATATATAGAGAGATATATCTTCGTGTATACCTTTTCTGACTTTATTATAGTAAAAAATATTTTGATTACCCAAAATAGCTCATGCTGTTTCAAATAATCATTTAAGCACCTGAAAAAAGTAATATGTACTTATAATATCAGTGATTTTGGCCTATCACTATTTCCAAATAATCAATCCAGAATATAACTAGTCCAGAATGAAGCAGGGAAAATAACACACATCCTCTTTAAAGTATTTGTCAAGATAATAAAAATGTTTCTGAACGATGTGAAAAATAGGAGCCTATGTTCTTTCAGAAAGCCTCTTGGATAGGAAGTCTTCCAATATATGTATTCAGAAACGTTTCATATCTTTCTCCTTAAAATGGCAAAGATTAATCTTTAAGGAAAAACTCACTTTTCTCAATATAGCCTGTTTCCAGAAAGAAGGAATAAAATAGTTTAGCTGAACTCCAAAGCAACAGTTTATCTTTTAGGAAGGTGCAAATTCAAAGAATCACAAGGTAGAAATTCAACAGGAAATAAGAACAGAGAAACTTATAGTACATAAAGATGATGCTTAGGGGAAAAAAACGAGAAAGACAAATTTCAAGTCCAATCAATAAGTGTATTTATAATACCTTTGTTATGTCAAGTACATTCCAATTGCTTGAGACAGGAAGAATCTAAAATATTCTGCCCTGTTGGCCTCTTAACTGTGTGATTTTTTTTATTTATTTTAAAAACAATTGAGCAGCAATTCTCTGATTTAATAATGATATTACAGTACCTTTGGCCCAAAGAAGAACTATATTTAATGACTTTGTTTCTTTCCCTCTTTCATTTGCTGCACATTCTCTCATTCTTTTACTGTCCTTTAACTTTACTGGCCATGTTTCACATCTTCTGGAAGCTACATATGAGCTCCAAGGGAGCTGTATATGAGTTCCAGGGCATGGTAAATAATGCTGTTTGGAAGCACTCACCAAGCCCTAAAGCTTACCTCCTTTTAGGTTTAATGATAACATGCAAGTTCCTTCCCTGTGTAACATAAGATCACCAGAGGTCCACAAAACTTTTGGAAAAGATGGATAAACTGAAATGAATTTTACTTGGCTTTAAATTCAAAACGCATGATGAGTAACAGAAACGTAGATTCATTGGAAAAATAATATTTGACACCCCACAAATCCCACTGAATGGAAACACAATACACATCAGCCTTTATTTCAAATATCCATTTATTCTCAAATATATACAGAATCAGATTCTGCTGGTGTCCAAATCAGCCCTTTGCTGGAAAACTGTTGTAATAAGAGCCCACTTAACTCCATAGCTCTCTAATATATAATCTGAAAAGAATTTAGGTACATGAGAATTGAAGTCTACTGATGGATTAATCAGTGAGAAGAAGGAATGTAGGAGAACAGAAGGGTGTATAATTGCATTTGAGAACAAAATTCCCTTTGGATATCTTAAACCTGGTTCCCTGACCTTAATTTGTCGGTTTCTTTCCTTTCATTTTTTTCTGTTAGATGTTTATGATGCTACCCTCCCTCACTAACTGCAAGGTGTAAGTTCTATATCTTACCTCTAATAGGAATTCAAGAAATGTAGGAATTCAGGGAATATAAAAATTGAGGGAATACCATCGTATGAAATTTATGAGAATGGATCTTCAAATAATGAAAATGAAACCTAGAGAAACTAATGCCATTGCAAAGTACCAACTAGCCAATGGTAGTCAAGGCACAAAACTGGGTCTTCTGACTCTCAAACAGTGTTTCTTTGAGACACATACTTTGCTTAATATGATTAGCTCTCCTATGTATTCGTACTTCCCTCTACCTACTCCTTCCAGTACAAATCACTTTCTCTAAATGTGACTGAAACAGAGAAAGTAGAATCTTCAGGTTGGCTGCTTGCAGTAGTATCTATGTACAATGGGTGGCAAGCTCCCAAGTGAATCATAATGAAAAGGATCTGAAGAATTTAAATGTATTTAAATTGGTTTGTTTATCACAACATCATCCGTGTTGGCTTTCAATGGGCATGAGAAGCAATAAGGCTAGTGTGATTATCCAACAAGAACAATCTTCACTAGATACTCCTCCCCTACCTATTTAAAGACATCACTCTAACAATGTTTCTGTCTTTCCAAGGTCCGTTTTCCTTTTCTACTGGATTTTTCCATAACCATGCAAAAACTCTATTATCTGTCCAGGATTTAAAATAAAACCAATGCAATTACCTGATTTTCTCTACCTGCTACTTCTCCCCATTCTTTGGCCCCGTTTTGCAGTGAAATTCCCTGAAATCATTATTTGTACTCGCTGACTACAATTCTTTTTCTCACATGCACTCTTAAAACTTTCTCTACTGAGGCTTGCCCATATCATCAATATCCTCTAATTTGCTAAACCTAATGATCCACCCTCAGATTTTATTTAATCTTAGTGATATTTGGCACAGTGGATCATTCCTTTCTCCTTAGTGCATTTTTCTCTTGTCTTCTGTGATAATACCACACTTTTTCTCTATCTATTTCACACATTTCTCTTTTGAAATCTCCTTTACTACTTTTACAGCTTTCATTGTATAGGGCTCAGTCTTTGTTTCTCTTTTGTGTTCTACCTTAACGCTTTCCCTTGTGTTTTCATCCAGTCTCATTTCTTTAAAATATCTTCTGTATTCTGATAACTCCCAAATTTACAGCTCCAAGCTAAATTTCTTACATGAGCTCCAGACTTACATATTCGTATGACTACTAGACTTAGCAATTTAATACCTAAAAGACATCTCAAAAGCAGTCGTCCAAAAACTAAGCCTAGACCTTTCTGTTCTTTTGCATTTCAGTTAGCAACTCCTATCTAGCCATTGAAATAAAAAAACCTTGGGTCATTCTTAACATTTCTCTTTACCTCGTATATCACAATTCAACAAATCAGGAAATACTATTAGCTCTACCTTCAAGAATCCAACCAATTATTCGCCTTCCACTTGTAACACCCTAGTCCAAACTACTATCATCTGTAGCCTGAATTTCAACAGTAGCTCCCTTAATAGAGCTCCCTGCTTCTACTCTTGACTCTTCAGAGTCCATTCTTAAGAAAGGAATCATAATTGCTTTTTAAAACTTAAGTCATATATATCACTCACTTGTAACAGCTTTCTGTTTTATCCAAACTCTACGGTGGTACATCATCTGGTACCTTGATACCTCTTGACCTTGCGTCTTTTCTTTTTGTGCTCATTCTTTCGAAGCCAAGCTTTCCTTATTGCTTTTTTTTGACAATTCCAGGTATATTCTTGCCTTAGAAGAATTGCAGCAGCTAGTCCTTCTGCCTAGATTATTTCTCCCTGAGATAGAGTTATGGGAAACTCCATCATATCCTTGATATCTTTGTTCAGATTTCACTTTCTCAGTGAGACACGTCCTTGATATCCTATATAATGCTATTCTACTTACCTAATCCCCCCCTTGATACTCCCAACTCCTTTAACCCCGCTCTCTTTTACTTTTATTCCATACTACTTTTCACCTCCTTATATATTAAATGATTCATTTGTTGGTATATTTATTATCCATTATCTGTCTCTCCTCACCAGAATGTAAGCTTCACAGGGCCAGAAATCTTTGTCTGCTTTATTAATGGATAAATTCAAGTCTAGAAGAGTAGCTAACATCATATGGATATATTTTTAAATTCAATGAAAGACAATACACTTTAAAAGGAATATTTTATGTTTACAAATTGTATTAGCTTGTAACTTTTATTAAAATGGTAAATAATGCCTTGAGATACTGAGAAAAAAAATATGATAACTCCAAAAATGAGTAAAATTTTCCTTTTCATTCAGATGCTTTGGTGGTAGACAAAATTCTAAAATGGCTCCCAAGACCCCCACCCACAGTATGTATTCCCTATTTAATTGCAAGACTTATGAAAATGATAGGACAGTTACTCCCATGCATAGGTTATGTTAATGGCACAATTGACTTTAAGAAAGGTGAATTATCACCCAATTAATAATTATGGCCATTTGTAAGGACCCTTAAAGGAACCAGACACTACCTGAGAAAGAGAGTTGAAACGTGAGGGAGAGTCACCAGGAAATGTGACTCCCTGTTCCTGGTTTTGAAGATGGAGAGGTCCAGGTGGCAAGGAACTGAGAAAAGTCTCCAGGGTTTGTAAGCAACCCCCAGCCAACAACCAGAAAAGAAATGGGGATCTCAGTCCTACAACCGCAAGGAGCTTCTGAATTCTGTCAACTACTAAATGAACAGGGAAGCTGATTCTTCCCCTGAACCTCCAGATAACAGCATAGTTCAACCAACCCCTAGATTTCAATAACCTCGTAATACCCTGTGCAAAGAACCTAGCACACCATGCCCAAACTTCTGACCTATGAGTTCATAAATGGGTGTTGTTTTAAAGTGTCATTTGTGTTAATTTGTTATGCAGCTATAGAAAACTAATATATTTGTTGTTGTTTTATTTCTGCTTTTCTTTTTCTCTAACCTTTAAATTGCAGATTATTTAATGCTTATGAAAACTCAAAGTGGAAAAAATTTTAGAAATAAAATTGTTAGAATAAACAAACATGAAAACAAAAGTAAAATGAACATTAATAAAATTCCTAAGTAAAGGGAATAGTGAAAAAAAAGTGAAGCAGAGTTATTGATCACATTTTCCCAGAGCACTTAATGTTGCAATATGCGGAAATGGACCCTGGCCCAGTGCTCTCAATAGTTCTGTGACCACATGCAAAACATTTAATCTACATTGGCCTTATTTTCCTTATTCATTTATTGGGGGAGTTTCACTAGACTGACTCTAAGATTTACTCTTGCTCTAAAATTCTATGACTCAACAATTCTGTGAGTCTAAAATAATCTATGATTCTCTCTACATTCATATAGATACATAATATTTTCCATGCAATTTAAATACAGAATTCTGCACATATAAAATATTACTTTAGGAGTTTGGCAACAAGCATTACAATATTTTGGTGTTTTATAACTCATCAATTGAATCATGGTATTATAAATATATCAGTATGAAATAGATGGCAAATGAAGCTTTAGAATTTCAAGCACAATCTTCTTTGCCTGCCCTTGTCTAGTGAAAATTTAATGGCATTCTTTGGCCACCAGAGGGCTCCCATATAATTTCTTCTTGCTTTAAATTGGTAGAGTTATTCACATTTTATAAATGGAAATGAGAATATTGAAAATACAGTAAAATATCACCAAACAATATGAATAAAAAGCAGTATTTTTCCTCTTTGTATACATTAAAGCTATAGACAATTTCTTAATTTGTATGAGAGTAAACACTGAACTGATAAAGCAATAGGGAATCACTTCCTATCCTTTTCATGCATGGCTTATTCTCATGAAATACAAATTTAATGGAAGATTTTTCTCCCACACGTATACTGTTATGACAACACTGAGAAAATTCAAATGGTTCTGAAAACTACAGTGCTATAATATGAAATGTATAGCTATAATTCAAAGTTGTTATTAATCCACCATGTTTATAAGAAAGTACCTTCATTTACATTTTTAAAAATTATTCGTAGTTGGCTATATTTTTTCTGAATGTGTTGAAACCTGCTGAGATTTACAAATTAAAACTAACCAGCCATTTTGTGTGAAGACAACAGTGTCAAGAGTTTTCACTCCTGACTGACTGCAAAAGCCAAATGCATGCAAAATGTCATGCAAAGCAAATGAGGTGTTTTTTGTTTTGTATTTTTTTTTTTTAACTTTCAGGAGAAAATTTTTATAAATTTGCCTTATGTGTTAAATACAGATTACTGGGGAAATTTATAAGGAATGTCAAGTCTGGGGAATATATGTTATCAATTGAGAAAGATACTTAAACTACCACTTGTACATGCACTACCTTCTATCTCACACTGGTAATGCTTTAACACCCCCAAGACAAATTCGGAATTCATCTTCACTAAAATTAAAGAGACATTCTTAATCTACTAGTCTTCCTTTAAATAACAGCTCTTGTAGTAAGTTATACTGTAGTAACCATGTCCTGTCTCTTGAGAGCAGAGAGCTCCTGGTATGCATCTATCTGTGTATGACTATTAAATATTTATATTTCCTTTCCCTTATTGTATGTTGACATGAAGATAGAATTCTGATACAAATGACGTGACGCATATTATTTTATTGAAGTTCTTTGTGCTTTATGGGCATGTTATTTTATTGATGCTCTTTGTATTTCATGGGCATTAGCTTATTTATCCTCATAGCCCAGGGAGGTGGGTATTAGTATTATCCCAGTTTGCTGATGCAGAAATGGAGGCACAGAGAGATTAAGCAAAACCCAACATCATGAACCCAGGCTGACCCACTTTGTTGCCTACACCCCTAACTCTTGTGATCTGGTGCACATATAAACAAGTTAGAGTATATTCTTGAGACATTAGCAGACTACAAGTCCTCTTTAAATTGAAAAAAAGAGAACAAAACAAGCTCTTCAGGGCTTTTTATTCTCCAATTAACATATGTCTTTCCAAGATTGCTTGGTTTGGAAAGTTGCTCCAATGACTTGTGGATGTTTTTATGCCAGTATACCTATCTTTGTATAGTGCTTGTTGACTGATAAAAACCGCCCAACTAGTGAGGTTCACCTAAAAGAATGTTCAGAGGATGTGCCCTCTGTGATTTGAAAAAACTAGATTACATAGAATGTGTAGAGTTATTGTTCTCTTTCCCATGTGTCTTCTGCTTTTCCTCCTTTCTTTTCTTGGAAAGCTGAATACAAATTTACTAATCACTTTGGATTCTTCTAATACATATCTCAGTGCAAGCTATACTCAGAAATTCAGGGGACAGTTATTCTGTACTTGACTTACCTTTGTTTCCTCTCTTCATATTCCATTTTCTACAAGGTATCTTTAGAAGTTTCAGTTCTTTCTGTAAGCTTATAGAAGTGAAATGAGGTTCATAACTCAAATCGGTACATTTTGCCTCTTGTTAACAGTCCTTTTAAGGAAAGCTTGATGGTGAGAGAGACTGAGAGAACTGACTAAGGGATGTCTGGAAATTGACAACAAATGTCTATGTAATCCTATCCCTCATGCCAAAAGTAATTGAGAATTGACTTTAGGATACCAGTTGTCCTATGGGCTTACATAGAAATGACTTTGCAATCTAAAAAATTATCCGAAGCACTGAAATTGAAAGATCATTCATTTTTTATGACAGCTGGACACTCAGTTCGAAAAAGCAGGATCTTAAAAGATCAAGACTTAGTGACTTAGATCTTTAAAAATTGAGACTTGTAACCTAGTCAACTGAGTAAATATCCTTTTGATATTTTAATAAAACATTTGTTATTGTTACTTAAGTTGATTTCTGTTTAATTCAGGTAACAGTACAGTGTTTTTTTTAAAAAACTCTATTTTGAATCTGTTATTTTCAAATCCACATTCAAAATAAAAGAGTAATAATTTAGGTAAAAGACAGTGTGTGTTTCCTTCTAGCCTGTCTCTGAGGAGAATACACTGTAAGTAATATAGGAGTTGTTTCATTGAAAATGTTTATGCCTATTTATATTTGAATTAAAACTAGAAGAATGATGACAGTGTCTAGCAGTCAGAAGAAATTAGACTATTGACACAAAGAAAGAAACAAATAATTAAAGTTTGTGCTCTTTATTTGAATCCCAACTGATTTTACAGAGGATCTGGGGCATCTTGCAAAAGAATTTTTATATCACAAAAGTTGTGGCAAACTATTGTAGTAGTCAGAATAAGGGGCCAAATGTACTAAAAATTAGAGATAAAATTAGCATACAGATATCCATATCATATGTACTGCACTTGTAAGCTGCCCATTTGTGTGTTTTTTTTTTTTTTTGCATGGGCAGGCACCAGGAATCGAACTCGGGTCTCCAGCATGCCAGGCGAGAAGCCTGCCTACTGCGCCACTGTGGCCTGCTCCCCCATTTGCTTCTGAACATTTTAATAGTTCAACAAAGATTAGAATGCCTTAGACTCCAGTCCAAAATTTATTATTTCCATATGATAAAAATTAGCTACTTGTTCAAGAGAAGTACAGTTTTCTTGATGATTAGACTCAAAAATCATGCACCCCATGGGTTCTCGTAAGGACCATTTTATAGTTGATATTACCCATGGGCACATGCTTCCAATGATACAGAATATGTTCCACATGCTAATTCTTATATTTCCATGTAAACTAATATTTTGGGAAATAATATTTTCTCATTTGTGATAATGGTGGTAGAAGCTTTGATTGGAACATTTCTTCATGTCTTATTAAACAACTGAGTTTTGAAATTTAAAAAAAGGTTGTCTTACTTTGCTAACTTATATTTCCTAACTCCCAACACTGAACTGTCGACAGAATCAGGGATGTCAGATGGCATCTGAAAGTGAGCACACCTTTGACATGCTTCTTAAAGAGTTTCTAAAGTGATTTCCATGATGAAATGTGCTAGATTTATGGCAGCCTGAGAGGCACTGCCATCTTGACTGTAAGGGTGACCCCAAATGTTCCTAGATTACCCAGCCTTTCTGCAGCATAGTTCTGGAAACTCCTTTCTTCCCTGTCTCCTTATACATTTGTCTGGAGGAAAGGAGTCTTCCAAAAATAGAGTTATGAGGACCAAAGTGACACCTACACTGACACTGGAGTAGTCTGGACCTTAGAATATTCCTGTAGTTTAAATGTCGAATACTGACTCCATCTCTATGGGTGATGATACATATTTGCCAATAATTACAACACAGAGGAGTATGTGGTAGGTGTTACTTAAGAGATATAAACAAAATAATCTAGAAATTGGAAAAGAAAAAGATTATTAACATTGGAAGTATGAGTGTAGCCTACATGAAGGAAAATGAATTTGAACAAAGCCTTAAAGCAGTGATTCTCAAATTTTAGTATGCAAAGAAAAAAATCACTTAGCAGAATGAAGAAAAAACCTGATTTCTAAGCTTAACCCAAAGATTCTAATTTATCATATTTTGAGTGTGATTCCAAGTCTTAAAATTACATTTTATCTGAAATGGTGGTCCATGGGTCTCATTTTGATGAATGGGACCTTGATATGTAAGAATTAGCGCTTAATAAAATGAACATCAAAAAGAACCTGAATTACAAGGCTTGAAACCGTTGCATAAATAGAAAAATCAAGAAAAGGAACTGATTTGGGAAATTAAGATAAATCTGGAATTAGACATACTGAATTTGAAATGTTAAAAATTCACATAGCTAGAATTTTGAAACTGAATAACTTTAAAATGCTTGATTAAAAGCTGATAAAGAATGTTGTAATGATTGCTGTTTCTCATAGTATAATCTTATCCTACGTTCTGACTAAAGATTGATCTTGGTGTTAATACACATCTTAATAATTAAAATTTTAACTGAAAATTTAAATTAAATTTTAAATTAAGTTTTAAACTTAAATTTAAAACCTAAATTGGCATTTTAATTTAAACTAGACTCTATGGCAAGAGTACACAGGAATCATATTTCAATAAGCCAAAAATATGTTCAAAGTAGTAAAACTAATCTCATCTCACTGTCTTCATTGCCACTAATTTGCAGTATTATTCAATTGAAATGTGTATTATGAGATAGGTACTACACTAGGGGTGGGAGATGCACAGATGAAAAAGATAAAGTTCTCTGTAAAGGGAGATAGACATGTACATAAAAGTAGAATAATATGTAAAAAGTCTATAATGAAGGAATCTGAGAAAATACTATAGGAACAGTATGAAAGATAAATCGGTAGGTAGGTAGACAGATAATAGATAGAAATAGGTACACAGGCAGATAGATGAGAGAGAGAATTATGAGAATGAGTTATCCCCATTATTTGTTTATGTCCTTTAGAAGACAGCAGGCTTCTCTTAGGTAAGGATTATCTCCTTCTGTGACTCAAAAGACAATATTACCAGGTATCATTACAATAGCCCAGAGAAGATTCTCGAGCTGGTCTTTGGAGGACTTAGTTACATAGACAAAAAGCAGGTTGAAAGGGGCATCTCTAGTAAGGGATCCATTGAACAATGGCACAGAGAATTGAGATTGCTGAGGATAAAAGTGTTTGGAACACAAGGCGGATTCAGTACACAAGCGGACACCAAGGAAAGTATATACAACGCCTAGTGTTAGAGTGCAAAGCCATGCCATTCTAACAGTGGCAGCAGTCTGACTGAGAGGCAAGGGGATTTGTCTTAAAGTTCGTTTGCAGTGTTTCCTATACTAGATTAAGAAAATATCGGTTTATAGTTCATGTCCAAAATTGGGGGAGAGGGTGGGTGTTGACGGCGATTTACTAAAGAAGAGGTTGCCTGGTAGATTTAAGCTACCCTTGATGCTGCTGTCAATCTACATTAAGGAGTTCAGAAGTCTTTTAAAGGTGACAGGGAGTTCATTAAGGAATATTTAAAGTAGAATAGTGATATGATCAGATCTACGCCAGGAAAAGGTACTTGCTTAAAGGCATTTCCATCTATGTTGATGTTGACACACTTTGGGCTCCCTAGTTTTCAGGATGAATCTCCTCTTCTGAAGGATATAATGATACCTCCCCAATGTAGTAGTGTTTGTCTACAAAATATAGACAATAAACCTGATAATGAACACTCTACTTACACTTCAAAAGCCTCAAAAGCCCAAAAATGTTTCATCTCCTAGATTGATTACAATTCAGGGAGATCAGAACTTTCACTGACTATTGGAGGAAGAGAAACAGCACACAGATCTTCACATTACAGAGGTACCTTCATGAAGAGACCACTTTAGTAAGATTTGAGGATCTTCAGGCCTCCTCTAAAGCATATGAGTCTCCATTACACACAAATGTTGGAGAGAGGCCATGTAAAGCATCACATTGGAGATTAAATTATATGAGCATGAGTAGAGAAGTCATGTGATCTAGAAAATGCTGGAATATATAATGTCTATACTCCTTACTTGGTCAAGCTCTTTACCCCAACCTCTGTTTCCCAAGCCCCATTACACAGGGTGTCTGAAAAGAAGAAAACGTGTACTTTTTCCACATCAAATGATAATGAAAGGGGTGGTTTTTTCCCACAGTATTTATTCACCCACTCAGTATACTAAAGCACTCTTTCAATCAGCAAGTCCTTTATTCTTAACATGACTGTTTTACTTTAAGAGATAATGTCGAAGGAATTGAACGCTGTGACTGGATAATGGTCTCCTGCTGCAAGATAAATGCTTAGGCATTTATTGAAAATAAATGTTGGAGTGGAGCCAAGACATTTATTTTTAAAGTAGGAAACTATTTTCTAGTCACAACTTTCAGTGCCAGAGGCATTATAGCTATCTTATCAATTTTTTTTAAGTAAATTGAGATCACCCAAGAGAGCAACAGAATACCTAATTTGCTCTCACCTATATGCTAGGTAACATTCTCGTTTCCTTAATACAGATAACAAATCAAACTCAAATGTATTATTTACTTGATGAAGAACATTCAAAGAATGAATTCACAACATATTTAATCAGTTGTCTAGCTTGATTGTACAGATTATGTTCTCACTCTTTTTAAATAAAGTGAATTTGAATATGCATGCTGGAACAGAAGTAAAGATTGGGGTATGCATTCTTTTTTCTTTTCCTTTCTTCCTTCCTTTTTCCTTCTCCCTTCATCTTCTTCCTTTCCACTTTATCGGGAGGAAAGTTACTGATATTCATTAAGATATGTCTGTAACATAGGAAACTTTTAGTAGAAATGCTGATGAGCTGTGATTTAAGGTAATGATGATTTTGATTCTTGCAGTTATTGTGGAGTGCCATTACAGAATCGATCCACTGTGTGAATTTTAGTAAATATTCCTCACACTTTTCCTCAGGGTTGAATTTCAAAAGAGTACCATTGTACCTGTCTAGTTATTAAAGGAATTTAGAGGTGCCATGATCAAATTCTCACTCTCTTCTTCAATGCCTGTTGTGTGTGATGTATGTGCGTGTGCATGTGTTATTCTAGTGATGTAGATAACTCCACAGATATTGCAAGTTTTTTCCTACTTTGCCACTCTCTGTAGTAGCAAAAGAATAGCAAAAATTTCTGGCTGAAACTTAACAGAAATGCCCATCTTCCCATCACCTTTATATAGTAGGAACCTCTAAGACATAAAAAGGACCACACACAAAGGAGTGAAAAGGAAAATAAAAAGCTTAAAAATAGAATGTTAAAGTGAACAGAAATTGATATCTTCCATATTATAAATTAATTTAATATTAGTGTTTTTGTAGTTATCATGTAGTAACTTTGCATGGTTTTTCATGTCCCTCTCATTAATTTCTAGTTGCCTTTCTTTAAATTATTCCTCAAAATCCAACTTTGTTATGTATGTCAAGTGATTATTTTATCTACCTTACATTATGGTCAACTGTGTCTGCTGTGCAATATCCTTTACTGTGTATCTGAAAGACTCTTTCCTTTCATTAAAAATGCCATATATATGTATAGTCAGAATGCTAGTAGAACATTGGACTTATTTGCTACATCACTAAAATATAGTTAAGGAAATATATTCTACATTTAAGAGTTCTTTTTTTTTTTTCCAGAACCCACAATGGCTTTTAATGGATCAGTAGATATACATAAAACAAACACACACACACAAATAATTAAATTAGATAATCTATAATTGAATTAATTAAACCTATAATTAAATTAGGAAATAAAAAACATTTCTCTAAAGAATTTATCTTCAACTCTGGTTCTGGGGAGCCAGAGGATTCTACAGCAATAAAGAATGCAGGAGCTTCCAGAATGGAGACCCTGTTATTTTGAAGAGCAAATCTATTTTTGTGAGTTGAACTATCCCCTGAAATTTAATTTCAAGAAAGAGTTCAAATGTTAATGAAATAATGTGCAGATTAATGAATACAGGAATACATTGCAATATTTTAAACCCACTATTTTGAAGAAATAATAATGTTAGAATATACTCTTGATATTTTATGTTCTAGGTACTTCATATTTATTAACTAATTAAATCCTTATGATTTCATTCTGAGGTTGGTATCATTATTCTCATTTTATAGAGAAGGAAATTGAGGGATAAAGTTTAAGTAACATGCCCTATTGGTAGGAGTCAGTGTTGGGATTTGAATCCAGAAAGTTTGGCTCCAGACTCCATAATCATTTTAGCCTCAGTGCTAATCTAGCCTAGGAGGTACTGCAAATAATGGTACAAGTTCTATAGGAGAGCGGCAGCTTCTATGGAAGAAATGTATTTTCTAAACTCTATATAATGAAAGTATTAGAGAAAATAAAACAATGTTTTATTAGTGAATTTGGAAAGTCAGTTAAAATCTCGGCCCCAGGTGCGTACGTCATGTAGGACCTCCATCCACAACCTAGAATTTAGACTTCACCTGAGTGCCTTCCCTACCCAAACCTGTTGTTGCTCAAGTTAGCAAAGAGCACTGAGGTAACATGTGCAGAGGAGGGATTTGAGCTCAGAAAGGTCACTCTGCCAATTAGGTAATGTATTATTACCAAACCAAACGTGCTCAATATTTAAACTTTTAGGAACGAGTATATCTGTAAATGCACAAGGTCATCAGTAAATTAAAATGTCCATGGTATAACCCACACATATATGATACCTCAGTCTGAAAACAGCTTTTGTGCAATTCCATTTGGGAGGTCAAAAAGTTTCAAATGACCTCCTTTGGTACCCTGTTTGCCTTCTCGAAAGAAACTAGTTTTTGGTGGTCCTGCTGGGTTACTGCTTTATTTCCCAAATCCAAATAGATGAATCCTAGGACACAGTTTCCTCTCATATCGGATTTCTCCCACCAGTTCTCCAAATCCTATTACTAGTTACAAAGCTGATTTTGTTTTTTCAGAATAGTCCCTGGCTTTCTAGTTAATTTTGCAAATTTTTTTCTCATTGATAAAATTAACAATATACATTTGTTGGCTCCTGAATAAATAATAACCAATCTTCATCTCATAGGCTTTTTTTCTGATTTTCTGATGTGTTCCAAAACTAAGTTTTCTCTCTAAATAGACCTTAACTTACAAAAAATGAATCATATATATTCCAGATAACCTGCCCAATCTTGAATTGTGTGTACTGTAAAAAATGTTTTGACTTCTTAAGTTTTTAAAAGTTGTTAGTTTTCAGAATGTTGTAGAGAACTTCCAGATTTCTTCTTCAATCTACATTTGTGATGTTAGGAATAAAATGAATGCAAACTGAATACTATCATCACAGAAGTAAATATGTATTTCATTCACTTAAAATTTTCACTTCTTTTATATAAGTTGTTCATATCCACTGCCAACATAGCAAAATATTCTTTTAGAATTAATGTAACTGTTCATTTGAGAGAAGGACATTTTAAGCATACTTGGCTATCTAGAAAATATCTAGAGTGCCTTAAGATACATATTGTTGCTATGTACAAGCTCAGTTACAAAAAAAATAAAGTAAGTGAGGAGTTTAATTTCCAAGAGAAAGTTGGAATGATTTTAGATAACCTGCTTCTTCTCTTTGGTTTTGGGCCATAAAGAACATAACACAGGAAATGAGCTCTTAGCTGAAAATTTGAGGAAAATAGGAACATCCTTCCCCCTTCTATCTCTATTTTTAAAGGGAGAATATTTGTTTCGCTTCATTTCACTGTGGGAATGGACCTGCAATCCTCAAAGAAAAAAACATTTCTTGTATTCGTCATTTTCCAGTGGAATTTTTTTTCACAGTACTGCTTGCTTAATATGATATTTTATCTGATTTTATCAACACTGAAAAAATAGTTTCTCCATTGCAACCATGGAACGCTGATATTTTCAATTACACAAGTTATGAAGTTGTATAGACACAAACATCATTTTAGACAAAGTCAGAGAAGTTCAATTTGTGAGACTGCCTTTATGGATACATATTTGACCAAATTGTGTCAAGATTTCTCAGAGGTGTTTTTCTCAGGACTCAGTATCCCCACAAATCTGCTTTTTTTTGGTAGCAAATCTACATTTCTCTCTTATACACATGTAACTGATCTAATCATATTCCTTCCATTTCTTTGACTGAATTAGAAAATATAGAGCCAAATATACATCTAAAGCTTCCCCTGGAATGTTTGTCACTTACCGAGTTACATTTTTTAAACCTGCCTTTCCTTTCAATCCTGTATCAGCACCTTAAAAAAATTGTTTTTTTCTAAATCTGTGTAAGTCACCAAAATGTTTCTAAATTGTGGGGAATAAATAAGTAAATACCATTAAAGCTCCCATATATTCCTTCTATATATCAATATCTCAACTGTTACATTTAAGTCTCTTAAGAACAAACACAGTGCTGTGAACAAACACAGTGCTGTATACTCTTTTGTGTTCTTTATAGAATATCTAACAGACTTTAGCAAATGTGCTTGTTTGATACAAGATAAGCTTCTTAGGCAAAGAGAATGTGGTTTATATTAATAAATCATATTAAATATTGGTTGTGCTAAAACTCTGTGCATAACTTGCCTAGACACTAATTTTAAAAAGCAAAAAAAAAGAAAAGATATTCATATTTAGATTGACTTATTTGTGAATATCTGAGTGAGATTTGGGGGTTAAGATTAGCTATAGATACCTGTGGAATATTCTTTGACTTTATAGCTTCTCTAGCATGGGAAAGTACCAAGAGATCTCTCTGCAGGGAGGTTCAGTATTCTGCTATGGTAACAGTGTAGATGAATGGGAAATAGTATACAAACATGTGCAGCTCTCATCACTTATCTTGGATTTATCATAGCTCTTAGGCCACCTGGAAGTGGAAACATGGACACCGTTTTCAGATAGCTCCTTATTTCTCTTCCCATCCAAATCCTAGAATTGAAAACTATTAAGTACTATAGGGTTTCAGATGTTTGCTAAGCATCTATTCACAGGTGACGAGCTTAAAGCAAGAAGTGTTTAGGGTACCTGCTCACATGGCCAGTTGGGGTAAGAATTAGTTCTTGAACTCAGGTCTCCTGATTCCCAGCTAGGTAACCTTTCTATGGCTAGATATGCTGACATCATTGTAGCACTACATGTGATATGTTCAAATGGAAATGAAAACTTTGGACTAAGGATTACTATCTTCCCTGCCTCTTCTAAGAGTCAAGTAAAATGGCATAAAACAAGCTGATACCCAGGGGAACACAAATGTCATATTAAATTAGGTATGTGAGTTCTAAAAAGCAATGCAGTATTCTTTGAATACAATATCACTTGATCTTGACTTCTCCAAATCTTTTCGTTATTAAGAATACTATCCCAATATTCCTGTCCTCTTCATGCTACTGAAAGACCTTCCTTTTTTTTTCATCCTTCAGTGTTTCCTTGAGAATTCTTTCAGTCTGCATAGTATCATTTTCCTTTTGCAACCACAAGCAGAGATCCCTTAATTCAAGAAGGAGTAAAAATAGCAATAATCCAGGAATTGTATTCCAAATTAGTAGAACAATAGAAGGTCAGGTGGGGCATGAGCTTGATTATCCAAGGTCTACACCCAAGTTCCAAACCAGGATGTCAATTACAACAAAGCAGTAAGTGGAAGTCCAAACCCCCAAAATATCAGCAAATGCCGATCTGGCATCCGTAGGCCAAGTGCCAGGAAACTAGGCTGCTAATAGCTGAGCTTCGGCACTGAATGGGATTGCAGTGAGTGGGAACTGGGGTTTACACGGGGTAGATGGGAACTATGTAGACCCCTGAGTCCTCAGAGGATGCTGACTTCACAGTGGAGCAGAAACTGAGTTGGGAGTTTTTGACAGAGAGCTTCTTTTAGAGCCCATCTGCCTGAAGCTGCGCGTATCTCAGGGCCCTGTATCAAGCTGAACTCAAGGATGAAGGTTAAATTTAACAGGTGCAAGAGTTTTAGGCCTGTGGACCAGGAAGAAAGCTAGAAACATTATTACTTTAAATGGCCACAATCTACAATTGTAATATATATTTTATGATAAAGTATTTTTTTGCTAGTTTTATTGGACCTTTCTTAATTTGAAAAGCAATTGGCAAAGCATTCTTGTTTTTTTATTTTTAAAAGATTTTACATGTAACTATTAATAACAGATTCCATATATGTGTCTTTTCTCTATTGAACAAAATGAATCTTGTAAACTACATATTGCTAGAAAAGTTGTAGGCATTTAGCTTCAAAAAATACTCCTAATAATCACCATTTTTCTTCCTAATGATTTACTCTCATGATTAATGATGTGAACTATATATCTTACCCAGGAATCTACAAGCTCAAAAAAAACTTTCATTTTCAAAGAAATTAATATTTATTTTTGAGTGAATATTTACTTCTTATTTTGACTGTTTTAATGGATTGTGTTTATTCTGCCAATGTTGATTTCTACTAGCAAGGAAATATAATTTTTCCCTCGATATGTCTAACAGCTTTCTTGCTGAAGCCAACTCTATATAATTCAAAGTTCTTTGGTCCTAACAAATATTAAATTCTGTATTATGTATTCATTCACAGTGTGATCAGACACCAACACAGTCTCCAGCAGTAATTAATATATTATATGGGGATAGATCCCATTAACTGAACATCTTTGAATAATATATTACAGGTTAACTACTACTTGTGGTATTCTTTGGCACCCTCTATGTTTCAATGATTTATTTGTGATATTTTATCTGTAATGTATAATAAGTATATTTAAAGGTTTAACAAGATATTTAGAGAGTCACTAAATAATATAATTCCCTTCCAAAGCAATCTTTGATATTCAGAGAAAAGAAATTAGTCTCTTCATACTACAATCCTGGTTTTTCATTCATTTTCTTATTTGCATTTACTATCATGGACACTAATGTAATATCTGTTTTCATCTATAACTCAGGAGGCATTTATCCATATATTGATCACTGGCTGTTAAGTTTGTTCCATATTGATCAATCATCCCTATCACTATTGCTTTATTTTCTTTAGTGGTTTCTAGAATGCCTTAGCCCAAATTAGATCTGTTATTTCATTTGTTCCTAGAGTGCCATTTATCTGTCTCTCTTACTGAGACTTTGTATTGCTAATGACTCCTCTCAGTTACTCCTATCTTGAAATAAGTTTCCACATAGCCTACTTAATTAAAATGTGTTTTTTGTGAATGATAAAAAGTTTCAAAAATAGATCGACAGGTGTAGTTTTTTTTTTCTTTTTTCTTCATATTTATCAGTACATATAGTAATATAAACTGATTGAAAGCAAATGCTATTATTGTATTTGCTGTATTCTACTCTGGTACTAAAAGCTTACATGATGTCCGTGGCTGTGGCCTCAAAGTATTTAGCATTTTTCATTCTGAAGTATTTAATTAACATAAAAAAACGATCTTAAGTCTTTCTGGGAATCAATCATAAAATTAATTAAGTAAGCAAATATTCGTTATGTGTATGAAGTGCTCCCTACCAATCCAGTTGATGTAACTGTTTGAGTAAAACTGCTAGCAGGTCAATAAGTAAATTGTATTTATTTATTCGATAAACATATGCTAAGCAAGGGCTATATGCCAAGACTATGCTTATTGTGGAATACAGATATGGACAAGAATGCAGTGCTAGTCCTCAATTTAATTCCAACTCAAATGATGGAAAAGCATTGCTCAAAGGAAGGAGGAGGAGGAAGAAGAGGATGAGGCCATGAAAAGAAAAGAATAAGGGGGAAATAAAGAAAAATAATGAGATTACTGAAGAAATCTGACAAATTGATTGCTTAGGGGCCTTTGCCCAATTGTCAGTTAAATTATGCTTTTATTGGTAGGCGAGTCACATGCATGCAATAGAAATGATCAGTTTAATAGTTTACATATATAAACATGACAATCCTAATAGTCTACAAATCATAACTTGAAAACCAATTGTCTAAAATAGTGCGTTCCCTTGGTTATTTTGAGCAAATAAAGTCATCATGAAATTGAAATTTATTTCAGAAAAAATTACATCCAAGTGGCTGAATCCTTTTACTAATAGCTAAAGCAAGAAACCATAAAACTTTCCTTTCCTCGTTTAGATTTATGTGTAGTTAGCATTCAAAGCCAAAGTAGATTCTGTTGCCAATTAATAGGTTGACCCCTTTCTGCTTTTATTTAAGGAGATATTAACACTAAAAAAAAAAAAAAAAATAGTGTTAAATGTGGAAAATATTCAATTAGAAATGATAAAATGAATGCTTCTTTTGTATAAATATTTAGTATTTTCCTGCATTCTCTGCTAGCTTTTGACATGTTGCCTCCATTAATAGGAAACATCCTTTTCAGTTTACTTTAAGCTACAGGTCATGTTGATCATCCCTATGGAAATGCACTTCCCAAGGGCACTGGTGAACTGAAAGAATTAAAATGTATTTCTCCAAATAAAGCTAAAAAGAAGTGATCATTTGTGGTTAGCTTCTTCAACACATGTCTTCCTTAAAGTCACAGGAAACATGCCATGTTTCTTACGTAAAGTCTTTGGCAAAACAACCCATGAATAGAAAGTTTTGAGTTTCTAATTATGAGGAGCCTGCATATTTAAATATTTTGAAAGAAATAACAAAAAACTTGGAAATTTAACAATTTGCTGACAAAATTTATGCTGGAAATCTCTAGGTAATTTGATTTTGCTATAATATTCTACCAGTGTGTGCCCCAAAAGAGAATATCTTCCAAAACGTAAAAAAACAGAGGAGAAAAAATTATGTATCTTTTTTAAAGCCCTAAAATAGTTCCATTTAGTGTTAGAGTATTAATATGCAAATTGGCTCATTGTCGACAGTATACTTTTCTAATGCTTACTTTAAATGTCTATCTTCCTGTAATGTAGTGCCAGAAGGAGAGCATATACTTAATAATGGAATTCTTAACATGTAACAGACTACGCAGCCTATTCAGTATTGAACTTTGCCTTCTGAATATGCTGCAGCAAGAAATTTAACATAAGGGTAATTTTATTGCACTAGCTCTGAGCATCCTTCTAGAGGCTGTGATGAACACTAAATAAACAGGAAATTAGTGCCTCTTTTCAAATGACTGTTATCATAAGAGGGTATTTTTCTGATGTACTGTTTCATTTGAATCAGTAATTTGTACATATAGAAAATACCCTTCCGAAAAAATACGTTGGGTGTTATTTTAATCAAAGTTATCTGCTTTTAATGTGTCTGGGCTTTGGGCAAAGAAAAGAATATATGAGGAAGCAAGTAAAATCATAGGGCTGTAGGTTTTCTTATGGTTGCAGTTTATTACATCATAACAGCTACTGGCTATTTATTTAGTATCTGTTAGGGACAGAAACATCAAGTATGAGATACTACCTGCCATTAATGGACACGCTTTTAATATAGTTGAACAATTTGAACAAGATGGGGCGTTGTTAGGAAAGTCTCCTGTTCTTTGAGAAAAGCCAATTGGCTTTCTAGAAAGTTCCCCAGAGTATGGCATTTTCTTTGCCAAGCCACCATAGGACAAGTCCTTGTTCTCAAATTTGCAATTGCAGACCTTTGATTTGTGAAGTTGTCTATCACTTATGGACAGAGTCATATTAAGCAAATTCACAGAGATTAGTACTTAAAACACTAGCACTTCTCTTTATTAAGCCACAGGGGAAAATATGGCATTAAAAGGGAAAACATGTCCTGACTACACAGGAAGAAAATTGTAACTGGGAGGTTTGTGGATGTGCAAGAAATCAGAACAATAGGAATTAGTTAGATGATCTGAATGTAATTGTTTTATAATAACTCTTGTCTGGAAACAGACCTGCAACAGTACGCTCCTTACCCTGAAGAGGATGAGGTACTCTACCAAGACACATTTCTTGGTTGGGGTTGATGTCACATTTCTGTTCCAATCCATTATGCATTTTTTTTTTTCATTTATCTTCCCCCATTTCCAAGTTCTTGGAAATGGAGGTGATGGGAAAGTACCTTCCCGTGACTCCCAGGGTGGCTTACACTATATTCTATTTAATAAACTTTGGACAATATATTTTGTTTAAAAAAGTAAAACTTAGATGTGACAAAATAACTTTTGGACAGATAGATCTTTCTCTTTAGGAGATTTTGGATTATATAAAGATATTTATTAAAAAAAAGTATATTAGAATATATTCTAAATGTCAAATGAACAGTATAATAATAGCTATGGTAGTTCTCAACTGGGACCTATCACTGAAAAACATTTCATTTGTACAAACTATAATGGAGATGAGGCTTATACTCAAGTCAATTAATAATCATAATTTAGAACAAAACTATAATTAAAACATACATTTAGGGGACATTTTAAATGTGACCCTACTTTTAAAAATTGATGGTACATAGAAGTTGAAGCAGCTATTTTATGATGATGTAACTGAGAGGTATTTATCATTTCATAAAGAAAAGCGTATTTCTATGTGGAACAAATATGCTTTTCATATATAAACATGACTATCCTCATCCACTAACAGTTATTAATTGCCTACCAATGTGTAGTATAATTCACTTGAAACAGTCTTAGCCAGGAGCCATTCCAAGAAAGCTTTCTCACATACTTATATGCATACACAAAAAGCATATAAGGCAGGAACTTTTATCATCCCTCATTTGTCAGATGAAGAAACTGAGACAGAGAGAAGTAATTTGTCCAAGGACATGCAGCAGTCAGTGACAGAGACAATATAAAAATCCCAGGCCTTCTTTCTCCTGAGCCTGGGCTCATAAATACCATGTTCTATCACTTCTCACAGAAGAGCTATATGTTAAATGATATCATCTCCAAGCTATAGATGAGGGTGTTTGAGATTGGAAAGAGCTGTTTCCACGGTCTCACACAAAGATTTACATTGGTCCAGTTTTGTGTCAATCCAGAGCCTAAATTCTTTTCCAATACTATGCAGCATTGCTTAGTATTGGAAAAGATTCTAATACTAAGAATACTAAGGCCATTCTAATAGCCTTAATACTTTGTGTGCTCTATTTGCATGGATTTTCCTGACTAAAAGCTTTGAAAATGAGTTTACAATGATATTCAACTCTCAGCAGTTTCCCTGGAGTTAAATTGCAAAGTCTTTGCTTTAATATCTTGTTTTTGGGTTTGTTGTTTCTTCCAAAACTTACAGATTTGTTTGATTTCCAGTTCTTTTTTTTTTTTTTAATGAAAGCTTTTTACCCAATTGTTAGGGTACCCTATGGTTCAAATCTAATATTATTCCTTTTCAATATTAGTTTGGATACCGGAATTAGATGTTCTTGAATACTGAATTGTACTTTTTGGTGCAAAAATCAAAAGTCCAATTTGCCTTTTAATCTAAGGATCAACTTTTTCCAAGTTCCTGGGGCCTCATTTGTAAAAGGATATAACTGAATCAAATTGTCTCCGAGTAGAATTCAACTGTTTCCTGTGGTAATAAAGAATAGGGAAGGGGATAGGAAGAAAAGAAAGAAACAATAAATGTATTATTGCTATTCATAACATTTGGTTAAAATAAATTATTATTTTGCTTTAACTTTGTTAAATTCCTGGGGCCTCTATATTGACTAATTTAAGTAAAAATAAATGCCATGTTTAACAGGCTATTTCCCAAGGGAAGACCAATTTAAGGAAACTTTGTAGGAAAATGTCTTATTTGAATATAAGTAAAAAGATAAGATTTTATTCTCTAATGTAGACTGTCCATTAAAAACATGTAGCAGGGAATACATTCTTTAACTATAAAGCAAAAAAACTCTAAAGATGGACTCCAAAAATTGCCTTCCACCTTGTCCTTTGTTCTAAATCTAGTTTTCTGGTATTAATATTCAGAGTTTATCCTTTACCAAAAGAGTCTAATTATGGAAGAATGATCAAGTTGGTGATGAGTAATTCAGCTGGGGAAGAAATTCTACAGGTAATATAATACGAACTACGATCAAGAATGGCAATAAGTTTTTAAGGCTTTTTCAAACTGCTTATTTGATTCTAAAATAGCAAAACTAATAGAGAATATCAGGCAGAAATGCAATTTTCAGTTGATAAAATTTTGTCATATGGGGAATGGTAATATTAGTCTAGGAGCATCAGTTGACTACTAAATGAACACATATTGGAGGCATATGATCTAGTGGAGTCATAGCTTTTGAAACAGATTTTTTTAACTCATTATATAAGCTGAAACAGATCATGTAACCAATTACTGTGCCTTCACAGCAAACATGTACTTTGAAATTCTGAACAAAGCAATATGGTTGGGATGAAAAAATAATGATAATAAATGCTAATATGTTTTGAATGCTTTCTGTGCAGCATGCAGCATGTGCAGTGATTTATATATATATATAAATATATATATAAATATATTTATATATATGATATATATATAAATATATTATATAAAAATTATATTATATAAAATTTATATAAAATATTTTATATATTATATAAAAATTATATAAAAATATATATATATATCATAGGAAATACCAACATATAGGGTTAGTACCATGACTAGTTCCATTTTACAGATGACTGAGTGAAACGAGACACAGGGAGATAAAAAAAAAAAAAATATGTATCCAGCTCTCAGCATTCGAAAGTGGCAGAACCATTTCTTTCTGTTAACTTCCGTTGTCTCAGCAAACCCCACCCCATCTGACCTTCCAAATTTTTTTCTTTCACCACTGAAGAAGTGGACAATAGTTTCCAAAGATGGAAAAAGACAGACTGGTAGATTCCGCAAGAGATAAATCAAGTAGATGGTTAACAGAATTTTTCACATTGAGTTATATGTTTTCAAATATTTACCTGATGCTCACTTCACATGTATACACATACTCTTGGATCATCTCTTGTATCTTACAGTAAAACTTATTTTATGGATTCTGTCCATGTCCTCTTCATTTCTTGGTTAATTATGTATTTGCAAGTCTTTCTAGTAGTCTCCTAAAGGACTGCATGCAGGTCATCGCCATTTATTTTAACCAGAGATTGCTAAGTTATTATCTTAGGGTGAGTTTTCAATATATTTTTTAAATTGATGAGGATGTCTATGTTTTTATTTTCTTTTGTTGTTTTTATTTTAAGTAAAACCTGAATTGAAGCCATACCTTATGGGCATATATGCTTGGGCATATTCTTTCAACATTCACCAAATTAAGCACTTTGGGTGGATCAGGTACTATTAGGAGCCTAGAATAGGTGGGTCACAGTTCCTCCCCTCATAGATGTTTTCATCTGGTGGAACAAAGCACCCTAAGGGTGGAAAGGATGTTGAAATATTCTAGTCCATCAACCTTCCTCCCCTTTGCCATTACATTTTCAGGTCCTTAAATAAAATGTATCATTTCACTTAAAATATACAGATGGCAAATATATTAGAATTTCTTAATTCTTTTTATTTATAGCAATTATTTCCCAACATCGTCAGCAAATTAGTGCTTTTCTTGAGTTTATGCATTATGGTTTCTGACCTCATATGAAGTGTGCTGTTTTGAAGCTGTTCCATACCCCAGAAAAGGCCATGTTCTTTTAATCCATTCCTGTGGGTGCAGACCTATTGTGGATGGGACCTCTTGGTTAGGTTATATCCATTTGGAATGTGACTCATCCCATTCAAGGTGAATCGTAATCCTTTTACTGGAGTTCTTTAGAGAAGATAAAGGACAGGAAAAGTAGAGAGAGCTGAGAGAAAAACATCCATAGAAAGCTGACAGAAAAATCCCTGGAAGAGCTAGAGAGAAAACCCAGGAGCAGCTAAGAGAGGACCCACAGAGAGAGCCACTGGAACCAGAGCTGAAGGCAGTGAAACCTGGGAGGGAACGACCAGCAGATGCCAGCCATGTGCCTTCCCATGTGACAGAGGTGTCCCAGATGATGGCAGCCATTCTTCAGAGCTTAGGTGTCATCCTTTTAATGCCTTAATCTGGACATTCTCATGGCCTAAGTACTGTAAATTATGAGTTAATAAGTCCCCGTTGTTAAAGTCAACCTATTTCTGGTATGTTGCATTGCAGGAGCTTTAGCTACTGATACATGAAGGTATTATAAAACACGGGTAAATGGTAGAGTTGACAGTTTCCATCAACTGTGTGCTAAGTCTTTAAACCAAGTAACATGTTCAAGTTTATATAGCATGCTAGATAGCTGGAATCAAGACCTAGGTCTTTGCATTTCCAAACCAGGGCTTTTATATTATACGACAAGTTTCCATCTACCACCACCTCGTGTCCCTCCAAGTCACCAACCACGATTACATTGCAGAAGTCTTTACTTATCTCCCAGTTTCCAAATAGCTTGTATGGAACCAAAGTTCTCTATGTAGCTTTATTCACGCACAGTCTAATGGGACCATTCAATTGCTGCTAAGTCAAGCTTCTTAAGCTTCTTTAGACGATCCATAGCCTTCCTATCATTACTGTGCTCTCCCTCTCTCTCTTGCCGCTATTCACAAACTTCACATTCCTGTTGTGTAGACTTCATATACGTACCCCCTCCTAAAATGCCTTCTACCTTTGTTACTTTATATCATTGCTTATTTCAAGCCCTTATTTTATCTTGCCTACAAAGCTCTTCCTTATCATTTCAGCCACCACTGATCTTTCTCTTTGATTTCCTGTGTATTCTGTATCATGCCCGTTTCAGATATGCTAATCTTGCCTTACAAGTAGATTTCAAACATCTTTAGAGCCAGAAATGTGGTCTTTATTTCTTTCATGTCTTGGGAGTGCCCAAGAACTTACATATTTAGGCATATAAATGCTTGAAATACCCTGCAATTGCATTGATTTGGTGTTCTACTCATGCTTTCATGATACAAAAACAAATCTAAAAGTCACTTTATGTCACTTCTGCTTCCTTAACACTTAACTTTTGAATAACATAAGAGTTATTAAATATTATAACATGTACCAACTCAATGAAAGTATCAGGAATTGAATTTCCACATGTAATTTATTTTACTTACAGCAGTTTGGGTTTAATTTGACAACTCTCTCATTACAACTATAAAAAAAATCCTTTCCTCTGTACAAATGCATTTCCATATTTCCATCCCCATATAAGCACAGCTGTGAACCAATTACTTCAAAGTTCAAAAGCTGGTTGTTTCTATCCTTAGCATCACTAGAAAATGTTGAACATAGTCTTGGGAAAAGGCTCCCAGGCTCAGTACAAAGACATTTTGTTTTTTGGTTTTTTTTTTTTTTCTTATTTCCTATTTTCTAATTTTGTTTTCATAAGCAGCAAAAATGGGACCCATTTTCTTCTAATATCACGTTTATTTTCTATATTTGGTACAGAGTGTTGATAATAGATATCTGTTGTGCATCCTAATTTGACTTATTGTGTGGTTGTTTCTTATTATAGCAACTGTATAAAAGGATATGCACTTCATGGTATATAAATCAATCTGTTTGTCAGAGCCATCTTCATTTTATATGTTTCCTGGAATTAATTACATACTGATACTCACTCTACCTGTTCAATGGGTTTTTGCCATCTGCGAGAAACAAAATAAATACATGACTGCTGCAAACACCTATATGAGATATCCTCATTCTTACCACATAGTGTTTTTAGCATGAATTCATCCTTTGCGTATCACTGTCATTTTCCTTAGCGGACCTCCCGACCTCTATGTGTGAGTAGACTAGCTATCTATGCAAATTCTATAGAGAGGGAACACATATGTGATTAGCGTAGCCTTTCATCTTCTCCATTGAAAGGAAAAAAAAAAAAAAAACAGGTACTGTAACATCAACAAAAGGTGATATTAATTTTCTCTGAACTCCCCCTCCTGTTTCCTCAAGAGAAGTTGCTATGATGTCAGGCATATCAAAATGAACTAATTACTGTGCATGTCTCAGCTGATGGATGATCTCCCCTGCCCCAGCACAGCTCCTGTCGTGCATGCACCTCTTCTGCTGTGTCACTGCACCTACTTATTTGAGATGATTTGATTCTGTGACTGACAGTAAGTGCAGAAGAGGTGGGAGGGAGGGAACATGAAGAGAAAATTCTGCTCTGAAAGTGTTAGCTAAATGTGTTAGTTAGCTTGGGTGTGTGTTTTTTTTTTTTTTTTTTTTTGGTACACTTTAAGAATCTGAGCTAGGAGAAGATATCCTATGGTGTCTAATTTTTAAAGCATATCCATTTTTATTGGGCAGAGATCAATCCATAATTATTTGCTTTCATGAGAGATGTCATACCGCCTGCCCTGACCACACTCTTTTTAAGGGATATCTTTCTTATGTAAACAAGGGTCACAGCTCTCATGTGACTCCCCTTCTCCAAACTCTGGTGATTGGATTAGGTGGACATCTCATCTAAAATAAAATCAATTCATATGTAATCTTGCTAGTGACCTACAACCTATGAGTTAACCCCATTCCCACCCCCTAAAAATGAGCCGGGCAATCATATTACTATTTGGAAATGTGTAATTAGAAAGTAGGAAACTGAGTTAGTTAGAACTGAGGGTAGAAGAGGGCAGGGGGCATCAAAATTGCCATAAGAAACACAGTATCTGATAAAGGGTAGCAGTATCTGATAAAGGGTAAGCCATGTGCAAGCTAAGGTTATATGGGAGTAGAAACTATACAGAATCTGGTTTGGGTACTGGTTTTGGAGAGAAGAGAATAGAACACATGTGAAGATGAATGGAATAGCCTATCCCCAGAGATGCCTCAGGCCAGTCAAAATTCCCACTCACCCCCTGATCTTATGTTTCCTTACACTGACATCTTAGCTAGGCCAACCATGTTGTCTATTCTACTCAACCAAATAAAAATGAATGACTTAAACTTAATCCATTGACAAACATTTATTTAGCACCTACTCTATACAAATCTTTCTGCTATTTGCTAAAAAGAAACCCAAAATCTAAACAAACAAAAACAAAACCCACTCTCTTACCTCTAAAAATACTGCTGACATGATTTTGTACAAATCAATATTAATAGAAATTTACCATCTCTCTTTCTCTCTGGAAAAAATGTGAATTTGTAATTTTTTTAAATATTCAGGTTATAGATAAATTTACTTTTTCCCTAAAGCAAAAATTTAATGACTTTCCCTCTCAACAAATCAATACCATAAATGAGTTTGGTTCCATTTAAAGATATTGATTATACTAGGGCGAAAAATTCCTTGTCAAAATTTAATAAAAATGGATCAATATGTATTATTAATAGCCTCATCATACATTTATACAATTAAAGATTTAAAATGTACTCATCAGATTTTAATGATAGTATATTGTATTTGGCTATTGGTTTTCACAGTGAATACTTGTTTCCCTTTTAATATGGCCATACATTAAAATTGCTTGATGTCAGGTCAGAATTCCAAATTACATGTGTAGACTATAAATTTAAAAAAAATACTTGATTTCATTGAAGAAAATCTTTATTTTAAATAAACTTCAGGAGAAAGTGGAAGAAGAAGATATGTCTATTTATAAAAAAAAAAAGCATTCTTTTTCTCTTTTAGAGCTGCTATCAGGAGTTCCTCTTAGAAATCGAGATACTAATCAGTCTTTATTTTTAAGGAAAATAGTTTGGAAATAGAATGTAGACACTGAGCAGGTAGTTTTGGAACAATATAATTAAAAACCCCAGTTCTACCTAAAGATCGAGTATTAATTTTGGAAGTTAGGAGACCAAAGGAGAGAGGAAGAAAAGGGAGTAAAGAAAGAAGTTAGACAATATTATAGATGTGGAACTTCAGGCAAAAAGTGGCTAATGAAAAATTCCAAATAACACTGTGGCTGATATCTAATGCTGAATTATGAGTGGTTTGTATGTCTATGATGTAAAACCCTCCAATGTCCGATATTTTCAATGAAGTCTCCTTACATTGTGAATGTTCTTTGTGAGAATTGAAGGGAAACTCAAGGAAAAACCACCATCCTATTAAGCAGGAATTAGTAGCTAGAAGTGACCCTTGGAATTCCTCATGAGGGAATGGGCTTACACAGGGTATAAATGAAGGGGTTCAAAAAATCATATTTAAATCTCAGAAGCCAGAAGAACCTTAGTTTATAAAGCATCCTTATCTATACTGTTTTTAGCATTAAATGTGAATGTCTTAAGACAAAACTAACTCAAATTGCCAAATCACAGTGGAATATCAACCTTTGCCTAGTTTGTTATAGAAAGCATGTATTTAATATTATTATGCCACAATCTCTCCTGCTCCCTCCTCATTTTGTTGTTTAACAGATGATAGAAAGGATTTTCTAAAGCTCAGTAACAGGCTGTAGGATTGTTCTGAGGGAGGTTCCTTTTAATTATTGCTAATTTGTGGCCTGTGTATATCCAGCAAGAGAATAGCAATAGTTCTTACTATATTAAACTTATTTTAGTTAAAAAGTCAATGCCATCATCCAAAACATTTACAAAGTGTATAATCTATTATAGCCTGTTATCTCAGAGTGAAGGTCATAGAATCTGTTCTCTTAGCATTAATAAAGTAAAAAAAAAAAAAAAAAAATGCATGCATATGAAAAGATGAAAGCATACAACTGTAGTCAATAAATGAACTTCTTTCTCTTAAGAAATGAAGATTTTGTACATTTTATTTCTTGGCATGAATTTACAAAGAATAAATAGCCAGCAGTATCACTCTGCCCATGTGATGTAATCTGGGAGAACTCTTCTTGTAGTTAATATAGTTGGATTATCAGGTTTTGCTGAGAAATTTTATTGCACAATTGGGAAGGTTTTGAGAAGAGGATTGCTGAAGCTTCCCAGTGCCAATGTTTATTTTTACCAAAATTTTTATCAAAAAGAAAAAAAAGTGTTGTCTGTATAGTGTAAATGTTTACTCATACTTCAACCCTCTCTCCTTACTTTAGCTAAAGTACCCAGAAAGAATATCTGAACAAGTTTTGCTCTAGATTCTGACTTTGCAATATAAGCACATATGCTAATCTAACAGACTTAAAGCTAAAGCCATAGTGTATCACCTAGAGCACAGAACAGAGATTTAGTTTAAAGAAATACTATTAGAAGATGGAATGAAAATCTTTTCTTTTCACATTAAAATCCATTAAGCTGGCTCTACCCTAAGGGGCCTAATACAAAGTGACAGATACAAAATATATCTGAGAATGGATCATGTAAGTGGTATATCTTTCTACTCCTCCTCTTCATAAAGACTAAATATATATTATACTACTTCCAACCCTTTGGCAGCATACTTCCCTCCTTGCAATTTCACGATTCAACCTTTTCATTATTAGCTCTAGTATTAATTAATAGAATGGAATGGATTGAAATGGAATGGGATAGAAAATTTAAGGTTTAAATAATTACCTATGTTTCTCGCTAATTTTTCATGTGTTGATTAAATCATATCCCTTAACCTAAAATTCACAGACTGTACAGAATTATTAAATTGGAGCACCAAGAATAGCATTATTTCAACTCAGCATAAACTACAAACACTGTGTGCATGCTAGAAAACAATCTACACTATAAAATAGTCTGACTTGAAAGATACCATTGTCTGGTGAAAAATAAAGAGTAACATTGAGCTCTGTGTTTGAATTGTAGAACCATAAGAAAGTCTGTGATGATATGACAATGATGAGATGATTGCCCAAGTTTCTTATTTTGGGCCCTGTCTTACAATAAACTCCTTGCCATAGAAACAAAATTACAATCAATACAAGATTCATGATCTGTCATGGATATGGCTATTTTTAAGGGTTTTCACTAACGCTCCAGGCTTCGTTATATATGTTGTCATGTAATTCTTCCCAATTTCCGTGCGAACATTCCTAGATTTACCATTTAGTTTCTTGTGCTGTCTTACAAATGTAAATTTTCAAATGAGACAATACAAGATGGAAAAAAATACTGGAGAAAAAATGTGCAATAATGTTCCATTTTGATTAGTTTTTATACTAAGACAAGCAAATCTAATATTTTGATTGCTCATGACAAAAAAATAAAATAAAATAATCCAGGATAAGGAATGTTCCAAAAGAAGTAGCAATGTTGAAAGAATCTGCTAAAGGTATGTTTAATTTATATTTTACTGTTTACACGTGGGGCTTATTTTTTATCTTTTTGCTTCTATTCAGTATAAATTGGTCTATGCCAAGTGTCTGATAATTTACCAAGAAGTTCAGTGAATGGTAGCATTATCTGCCAGGTATTCTAAGTAAGATTGTTCTTGCTGAACTGTAGAACAGCGACATGCTTTGAAATCAATTGACCTCTTCAGTAAACACAGACCCATTCTCTTTAATTTGTCTGTTGAGATTTGTGGTTGATTTTTTAAGCCAAATACCCATCGCCACGTGATAGTGACTATGCCATTGCTACTGGGCGATAGACCTTGATGTAAAGGTAATTAGCTTCTGGGACAAGAAGTGTGCTGTTCGCATAGGTTAATTCCTACTAAACTGGAAAAACAAATGCCTTCGTAAGATTTTATAATACAGAACAGTTTCTTTGAGTAAATAATTTATGAAATATATATATATATATATATATATATATATATATATATATATATATATATTTTCTTTTTATGTGGGCAGAAACTAGGAATTGAACCCAGGTCTTCGGCATGGCAAGCAAGAACTCTGCCTGCTGAGCCACCATGGCCTGCCCTATGAAAAATATTTTTATTCTTCAATTCACCTGTGAAATGGCCACAGCTTTCTGTTCTAGGTTCTTCTACTTTTCTCCTTTGAGTCCAATTTCCTTCATTTCATAATTTATTTTGTCTTTATCTTATACCTTCTTATATTTAAAAATATCTCCAATGCTTTCATATTTTTGTTTCATTCAATATCTTCTCTAATAATGTATATCGTTTTAAATTTTTCCTTGACTTTGTATTTAGAAGATAATAGCTTGGTATCTTCTACAAAACTTAATAACTCCAAGCAACTTGTTTCCAATCTGGAATTTTTCCAATTTTTAGCCTTTTAGTCTAGGAAAATCACTCAATCTCCCTGAATCTCCATTTCCTAATCAATAAAATGAGAGTGAAGTTAGCATTAAATGCATGCCAACTTTTATTATTCCAAAGATCTCCATTATACTTTAAGTTATTTTCTCATTCAGTGCCCTCTAGTAAAAGTGTTCTCTCAAGCCAGAGATAAGTTCAGAATTACACACCCTTCCCCATTCTCTATTATCCACAGGAATTATTAGATCTTACTGTTGCCATCAAAGCTTACAGTATCCAAGGCTAAAAAAAGATATTGTTTTCAGGGCAAAATCTTCTGTGGTAGTTTAGAACTATGTACTTCAGAAAAAAACATGTTCTTAAAGTCAATCCATTCCTATGGGTGTGAATCCATTGAAAGTAGGACTTTTTGATGAGGTTACTTCAGGTAAAATGTGATCCACCTCAATCAGGATGAGTCTCAATCCTATTACTGGAGTCATTTATAAGCAGAATGAAATTCAGATAGAAAGAGAGAAGGCTACCAGAAGCAAGGCACCAATGGAGCTAGGAAGAGAAAAGAGAGACCAGGAGACTCCACCATGTCTCTTGCCAAGTGATAAGCTATGGGCCAAGGTTTGCCAGCAACCAGCCTCAGAAGAAAGCATCACCTTGATGATGCCTTGATTTGAATATTTTTCTAACATCAAAACTGTGCACAAATTCCCTTTGTTTATTCCAGAAAATTGCATGGCATTTGTTTGAGCAGCCCAGGAACCTAAAATATCTTTTTACCTTAATCAACTCATGCTTCCTGTGTGCCTCATTTTCCCCTGCCCTAATAATTGGTATCAAATATTCAACACCAGTTAAACATGTTAAAACAATTATTTGCAAAGTAGAATGATAAAATGCAAGCACAGAATTTGGAGTTTGATGGCCTAATTCAAATCAAGTTTCATTTATTAACATTGTACATATTACTTAAGTTCTCTGAGTCTCAACTTGTCCCACCTTTAGAAATTAGGATAATTGTAATTCTACCTACCTCACCTGGCCATTTCAAGAATGAAATTAAGAGCTCTATAGCTATGAAAGTCAGCAGAACCCCATACAGGAACTGTCTAAAAAGTACAAAAAGTGATCAAACTTCAAGAAAAGTTATGAATGAAGCTGATCTGGAAAGAACTAAGATAAATCAGAACACAGGGTAAAGGATGGTATCATCCATATTTTAAAAGTTTAACTTCTGTGTGAGACCAAAGTGAGAAATGTTTATTTATGCAAAACTTACATTTTGGCTAGTGCATTTCCTAATTTAACTTGTATGGTTAGCTCAGTGGAACACCATAAGTACATGGAATCTTGAATAGGGCCTGAGATTTTATTTTGTCCAGGTTAGTATGGCACCCTGATATATCCTAGTGTAATTTGGGCAGTGAATAAAGAAGTATTTGCAAAATCCCCTCGGGAAACTGGGGAGAAAGGAGGAAATATTCAGCTTCCCCTTTTGGAGAGTTTCTGATATTCTTGCAAGCAGTGAGGTTAACCAAATCTATAGGCCAAGCCCTCAATCTTGGGTTCACCCCTATGAAACTTATTTCTGCCAAGGGATAGGTTAAATCAACTTAAAATTAGGTCTCAGAAAACTTCTTTTGTTCCTCAAATGTGGCATCTCTCTCTCTCTAAGCCAACTCGGCAGGTGAACTCACTGCCCTCCCTCCTGCTTGGGAAATGACTCCCAGAGGTGTAAATCTCTCTGGCAATGGGGACAGAAATCTTGGATGATCCAGGACCCAGCATCAAGGGATTCAGAAAGACTTCTTGACCAAAAGTGGGGAGAGAGAAATGAGACAAAATAAATTTTCAGTGGCTGAGAGATTTCAGAGTTGAGAGGTTATTCTGGACGTTATTCTTATGCATTATATAGATATGCCTTTTTTAATTTGTGGTATATTGGAGTAGGTGGAGGGAAGTACCTGAAACTGTTGAGCTGTGTTCCAGTAGCCTTGATTCTTGAAGATGATTGCATAAAGATAAAAGTTTAACAATGTAACTGTGCGATTGTGAGAACCTTGTGTCTGATGCACCTTTTATCCAGGGTATGGACAGATGAGTAAAAAAATATGGATAAAAAAATAAATAACGGGGACAACGGGTAAAATAAATTGGGTAGATGGAAATACTAGTGGTCAATGGGGGGGTAAGGAGTATGGTGTGTATATGTATGAGTTTTTTCTTTTTTCTTTTTATTTCTTTTTCTGGAGTGATGCAAATGTTCTAAAAAGTGATCAGATGAATATACAACTATGTGATGATATTGTGAGCCATTGATTGTACACTATATATGGACTATATGTATGTGAAAATTTAACAATGAAAATATATTTTTTAAAAGAATGAAATTAGATGATAAATGAAAAAGCAGGTAAACTGCAAATCTCAGGTTAGTTTGTAAGCACTATTTGTATTATCCTTGTGACTAACTGTACGAGGTTTTCTCTTCACCTTTTACTTTTTCATAGAAAAAATTATCTTTTAACATTCTGTCCAACAAATTTTTGGATACAAAATAGCAAATGCTTTCACAAAATAACTATTTGAATGATATAGTTAGGAAAATCTTACTCAAATCTTGTTCTGTTTTACAATAGCACCTTCATAAATAATTCTGATTTAGCCTAATACATTCAAAATGTGCTAATTAATATTCTGAAAAAATATAGTAAGAGTAGCTAAAAAAAAGAGTGCTACTTTCAGAACTGCACCAGTAATTTGAATTTTGGCAAGGGTTATTTTTTTAAACAACAAAAAACTAACTAAAGAAATAAGTCTTTAAAAATATCATTTGATGCAAGTAACTGTGCACGCAGTAACACTGCAGAAAATATGTCAAGATATAGATACTGGTTTTAGCTAGGCCTCTGCATTTTCTAAATGACTCACTCTTTCATACCAGTATATAGTACATGTTCAAATGTTTACCTCAATAAAATTATAGATTATTAGATCCCCTGGAACATTGAGGTCCCCTCAGAACAGTAGAAATCATAAATGCTAAATTCTCTAACACCTAAATCCTTGAAGTGTTCATTTAGCATTACACTGATTTACTCATTTAATAAAACAGGACGCTGCCACACACATGAGCTACTCCAAGACCTTTGCTGTTATATAAGTGTGCCCATTGTGTAAATTAACTCTGAAATGGTTTCTTAAATAAAACACTGGTATTTGAGAGTTGGCATAGTATAATTAAATATCCAAGATGCAAGTTAGGATCAAAAGAGCTGGAAATTCCAGCTCTTGCCACAAGCTATGTAACTTGGAAAAATATTAAACTCTCTGAATTTTACCTTTCTTACTTGAACACTAATGAGATAGTCTTCACATAGGAAAATTGTAAATTAAATTGCAGCAATATGCATGAAGCATTAACACAATCCCTGACTCAGATAAACACTCAAAAACGTGTAGCTTTTATCATTTGAAACTTTAGTAGGATATAAGGGCAACACATATTTACTAATGAAAGTCATAGAATTCTTTACTGTTGTGCAATAATCAAAAGCATCTTTCATACCATTTTGTTGACTGAACACAGAAGCGTGTCTATTTTCCAGACCATAACTCTGTCTGTGCACTGGGAGACTTACATACTTAGAATAACTCCTTAACTATTCAGGCCTTGAGAAGTAAAGACTTCCAATGATTAGGCCATTCATTAAGGCAAATACTTTCAAGATTGTAATGCATACCATAGTGCCTTGCCAATAAATATTACATGAAGATTAATGTATATTTTAATGAGGGCAAAAAAATTCCTCATTCAAAATCAAATTAATTAGCTATTACCATAAGTTTAGTAAAATGGATGATATATATATATTGAGCATTTACTGTGTACAAAGCAGTTTACATGAGTTATCTCATTTAATCATCTCAACAACCATATGAGATAGACCCTACTATAATTCTCATTATACAAATATGTAAATTGAGAAAGAGAGAAAGTAAATAATTTGGCCAATGTTATGCAGCTGCTAAATCCTGGAAAACTGGAATGTGAATGTGAACAGTCTCTGGAGCCAAAGATTTTAACTATAATATTTTATATCACGTAATATTTTATGGAAAAGTCAGATGCTCATTTAAATATATTTATATTTTTACAAAAAGATAATCCTCTTTTAAAGAATTTTGGAGCATAAAGATATGTTTTAAATTTCCTTCAAGGCCAAAATAGTGTATGAGCTACATATAGTCAAAACCATAAGAAATATCAAATAAGAAAATATAAATTGAATTTTATACTGTATTTCTTATGTAGATTTCACAGGCAGATATCAATACATGAATGATCTCAGTGTGTAAATGAATGTTGGACTATTAGGAATTCTCATTAAAACCTTTTCACTGTCATGATAATCACTGGCTTGTATTTCTGGAAGATTTGTGGATCCCTGTGGTTTACAAACAGGTATTGAAGGCAGGCAGTGTCTGTTCACTTTCTTGCTTAAAGCAGAAGCCTGTTTAGGTAATTTAGATGGACAAATGTCCTATATTTGTCAAATGCCAGAGTATTTCTGGCATTGGAACAAAATAAAACTTTTTGGTCTAATTAAAATACAGAAAGCTGAAGAGAAATTGGCCCTCCCCTGTGGCTCTTCCCAAATATATCTGATGTGGAGGTAACGGAAAAGCCAAAAGCATAGAAGCAAGATGATGTGGTGTCCCATGGAAACGTTTATTGAAAAACTGTTTGGAATAAAGTAGATGAACTGTAAAATAAGGGGCGCTAAAGACTATGTTTTAACTGTCTTCTTACGGTCAATCAATGGCATCAACTCCTCCTTCAAAAGCCTTACAGTATACTTTGTGGCATATCTGCAAGCCCGTCTATTATATATATATGTATATGTGAGCATATGGCTACACATTTTGAAAATTATGCAAATAAAAGTTTGTTTTCATGAATTTATTTTTAAAACCCTGTTCTTAGCAACTGCTGCATGTCCACCACCTTTCTGAAACCTGGGAACACAAGGATAAGTCACCTGGAGTCTCTGCACCTGGAGTTACACTTGCACATTGGCCAATAGAAAGGTCTGTCTCAAGGATCAATCCATGAAGTGTAGCATGGTCAGGAAGGTCATGCATAAAGGGTGACAATAGTGGCATCTCGCAGACGGCCAGTGTGATCGAAGATGTCCCAGAAGTGCGGTTAGGAGACTAACTTTGATCAGCAGGATTAATAAAACATTTTTTAGCAACGTTAGATTTTCTCTCTTGCTTTTGTCCCTTTTTTTATTTTAGTAACTTGATGGGGGATATATTTTACAATGGGGAGTCTCATATGTTTCACTTTAATAGTATAAATTTTATTCCCACTGGTGGAATATACACAAATGCAGATTTTAAATGGGCTAACTCAATAGCCAATCTCACCTCCTTTCTTTCCCACATTATCTATGGGTGCTAGTATGGGGATGAGGAAAGTAGGTCGTGAGGAAGGGTTCCTTTCACTAAGACTGGAAAAAAAAAAAAAAAGAAATGAAAAGAGGGAAGGAAAATATGGCTTCTCTAAATCTGATCTAAGTAAAACATTTTCAGACAAAAAGAAGGAAATCTATATTCCCTTACAAATAAAATTGTATTTGTCTAAAAAAATAAGGTCACTTTCTCAAAAGCTTTTAAAAGTAAGAGTTGGACGTCTCAACTGATATATTTTGAGAAGTATCCTTTTTAGTATCAACAGTGTATGTAATTTAAGTTAAAATGCCACTGTTCTTTAAGTTAACTTTCTTTTTTAAGGACTTTAAAAAAATCATGCAGTTACTTAATTCAAATTGCTTTGGAATAAAATTTGTTACAGAGACTGTAACTTAAATCTAACTATTGCCAAATTGAACTTAAATAATAACAGCAGGTTGCTATGGGTTTTTTGTTGTTTTTTTTTTTTGTTTTGTTTTAATTATTATTGACACTAGGAAATATTTAAGAAATGTTTAAGGATTGTCAGGCTAAAGTGTCCTATTTCTGGAACTCTGGATTGCTAATGTCAGACTTCAGAATTGCTTAAAAAGTTGCCCCTAAAACTAAGGGTTTAAAAAACACTGTAATTTTTAATAAAGTGAGAAGAATAATTGACAAATTGTAAATCCAGCCTGTATATCTTAAGTGCATCCTTTCACAAACTTTACCAAGCTAATTGTCCAACCTTTAAGCTCTCCAAATTTCTCCTAGTTCGGACCCAGCAGATGCTGTGCATCACTCTGGTACAAAATGTTCTCCATTCTCTATTCCTGAGGTGATGAACATGGCCATGCCCATTGTGTTTCTTTTATTTTATCTTTGGCCAGCTAAAGAATATTTTAGTTTTATCTCCTTTCTCATTATATAACCAAGAGAACATAGTGTTAAAATGACAGCCACAGCACATTAACATTTGATCCCTTTCTTGATCTATGGAGAAAACAGACTGAAATCTCCAGCACTTCCCATTGCTAGAGTTTAGCAAGTAATCTAAGCAAAGAAAAAGCACAATCACAATCTGAGAGTATTAAAGAGAAGCAAGTAAGGCAGCATTAGTTCATTTGACTTTCAAGAGTGAGTCATTCACTCTGTGCCACTGCTGTAGTGAAACATTTTTATTGATTTGCAGATTAAGAATCTATTTAAAAAGTGATAAATCAATCCTTCAGGAACTTGAAAGCAATCACTGCTGTTTGAGGAAAGCTTACTTAACTTGGGTTTCATAATGAAGGCACTGTAGATTGAGCATCTTGAGGAAAAGTCAGAAGATTGAGGTGGCGTAAATCAGCACATGAATCCAGAAGCCTGCAGGTGGGATGAAGAGCACAGAGTTTATCTTCCTTGATTATCATTATATTTGAAAGTCAAAGAGGAGCTACTGCCATAATGAGCTTCTGCACAAATTAACTGTTGGTCACAATTTTATCTTGCATTATGATAGAGATTAAAATTTAAATTTAAATTTCAAAAAATCCTCTCTGGACACTGGCTGTGTTGTACCAAAAAACTAAACCATGTATTTGTATCTATCCTTGAAAGTCGTACCTGTGTTTGTAAAGGAAAAAAGTGATTCTACTCCAAACCACTACCTATTTGGGCCAGAAAAAAATCAAAATACCATGCTTTCCAAGACAGTTCTAAAATATTTGGATACGAGTATTGTTATATTTTGGTAATGGTTTCTTTGTGCAAATTGTTGGTTTGAAGAGAAGAGGCAAAATACCTCTATATCACCAAACTGTCATTATATGTTGGGATTTTAGAATCTCACTTGCCAGCTTTATTTGACTTTAACTAGTGTCATGGTAAATTCAGCTATTAGAAGTCTGCTACTCCCTAGCCTCTGAATTGGAAAACTATTCCATATTTATGTGCTTAAATTGTGGCATACCTCTCCTAACAGGTATTTAGACAAAACCCCTTAAAAAAAAAAAAAAAAAAACCCAGAACCATGGATTACCTCAGATATAACATGGAACTGATGAAGATTAGTGAGCCTAATGATTTTTTTTTCTTTCCTGAAAGATCATTGTGAAAATGATACGGGCTTGTTTCAGTAAATAGTTAAGTATTCAAGAAAGTATCATAATTTGCCCTGAAAAAGAAGTCATGCATTACTTTCACTTACTTAAAATGTTTCTGCAATGATATATATCAATGTCATAGTCTTTGAAAATAAATCTTCCAGAATCAGTCTTTCTTACAACTCAAAATAATGTTTATAAGTCAGGTTTTCATAGTGGAGCACACCACCACATCAAGAGTCATCTAACTCTTCTTTACATTTGAGAAACAATCCTAGTCAAGCGAGTTAGACTGTGGAAATAACATCAAAGAAACAAATTACATAACCTAAGCTGCTAATCATTGTTTTATATCATTGTGAATATTTGGAAATTTAATGCCGTACAGTATGAGAAAGAGTAAACTATGTTTTATACACTTAATATAATATTACACAGCTATTAAAACTGTATTGACTAATATGCAAAATCTTTATTGTATAACTAAATCAAAAGCTTTTAAATTATAGGGAGTTTATTTTACTTGACTCATTTTTGACTCCGGTATTAGTTAGGCCTTCACTAGCTGCCATAATAAATATACCCCAGTATTTCAGTAATCTGTCACAGTAGAAGTTTGTATCTTCCTTGATTAACAGTCCAAAGTGAATGATCCTTTTTGGCAGACAGCTTTCCTCTATGCAGTGCTAGGAATTTGGGTTTCTTCAATGTCATGGTTTTGTAATACCCTTGGACCTTATTGTTCTTTACATCTGGCCAGTAGAAAAGGAAATAAAAATAGAATGTGGAGGAAGTACAACTAATTTTTCAATAATATGACTCGAAAGCAATACATCCCAGTGTCACCTACAATCCATTGGTAAGTACCGTGACATAGCCACTCTAGATGCAAGGTGATTTTCTGATGACAACTCTACATCAGGAAATGAAAGCATGTATTTTGGTGGACAATTAGTTGTTTCTACCTCATTTTCCTAAGCACAGTCCTAGGCATTAGGAAAATTGTTTGAATGCATTTCTTGCAAATGATCACTGGGAAGAGAGCATGAAGACATGAATATTGTGGTTCTTTAGAGGAGCAAGTCATTCTGTTCTGTGAAAAATAAGGTAGAGACTGAGGCAGAAGCAGATCATATAGAGCACTTTGTATCAGGTGTATCAGGTAAAGGAGTTTTCATCTTACCCTGTAGAAAAAAGGAGATTTTAGAAGATTTAAAGAGAGGGGTCAATATGATCAAAATTGCATGTTTTCAGAGAGCACACTGACAGCAATGTGAGCACAAACTTGAGGGAGTTAAGACTGGAAATCCGGCCAGCTAGTAGATTAGTGCAGAATATATAGGCAATAGCAACGGGGTTGTGAGGGGAAAGCAGATGTGTAGCTTCTGGGATGGATTAGGCCCAAATCAACTTCTATTGTGGAGAAGAGATAAAAGAACAAGGCATGTAGAGAATTCCTCCTTGTTTAAAACTTGGGAAATTGCCTTCACCAAAATAGGAAATTCAGCAGGAAAAATAGGATTTTAAGGAAGAATGATAAGTTGTGTTTTGGAAACACTGAGTTTGAGGTGCTTGTCAATCTCCCAAGAGAACGGAAATATTCAACATGGGGTTGAATAGATGGGACTTCGGCTCAAGTGAGAAGACTGGAAGTTATCAGTAAATTGGTTTAGGTTGAAGCATGAGCATCCATGATGCCATCCTTGGAAAGTCTACCAAGTGAGTAGTACAGAGAATATGGAGGATGACCAATTTTGAAGGTTTTAAAGGAAATGAGACATATTAGATCCTAAAGCGAGAACTATACTAGAAGAAAGGATGATGTTGAAATTAGCATTGAGATAGGAAATAAATGAATGAAGGTTCTAGTTTAATGGATGTGAAGGGAAAGGGATTAAGAGCAGTGAAGTGCACTGCCTTGAAAAAGAGAAAAGTCATCTGTTTCTTCAACACTGTGAAGAAGGAGATGAGGGCAGATTCAGATAAAAATGAGTTTCCAATTTTAGGGACAGAGAGTTCACTCTTGATGACCTCAATCTTCTCAATAAAGCAAGGACATGATTGTTTGCTGAAATACAAAGAAGAAAGGATTGCTATGTGATCCCTGAGAGTCCAGGCAAAATTATTGGCCATACAGTGACCATAATTTGGCAAATGCACCTATGGTTGTGTTATTTCTTTAGTAGTGCTGAGGATTCTAGGTATCGAAACAGAAGGGGAAAATGGCTGAGTAGACCATCACAAAGGATTTTCAAGGGAGACTTATAGTCTGGGAAGAAGCAAAGACATATAAGCTTAAGCATTATCTCTAGGGAATCAAGTTGTTGTGCACTATATTATCTTCTTTCATGTTTAAAGGATCTCCAAGATGATTAACCAATGCTCTGTTTCAATGAATATATGTATATATAAATTTTGAAATTCCAAAATATAATTAGTAATTAGTATAAGTAGCAAAATATTTGAAGTACAAAGATATTAATGAAAGAAAACCTAAGCCTTTCACTTTGTCAAGTTGTTGGATTTTTATTTAGTTCAAAAGAACATTTTGCACTGGTTCCTTTAATTGTATCATTGCATGCACCCAACTTTCTTCATTTCATTTCATGCTTGGGAGATAACCCATAGAGTTGTTTCTGTTGTTTTACTGGTAGCATATTCCTCCCTTTCAATACCCCATTGGGAGATTTATGAAAGGATAAAACTGACCTTGTGTATACATGTCATGATCAGTCGTTTGGTTAATAATATCCTCAGTTCTTTATTTGGGTCAAACAGTGTCTAATTTAACAGATTTATAGGTCACCATAATAAAAGCATTTTTAATTGATTTAATTTTATTTCAGAAGTTCTCCTTATATTGTAAAAAAAAAAAAAAATTCTAATAGCAGAATTCAAAGCTTTCCAATCTGAAAAATGTATCTGCAGGCCAGACAGTTGCTATTTGATGAATTATGCTTGCTTGTCAGAAGTTATAGTTCTCTAGGATAATACAGTAAGGATCCTTTGTGAGGGAGGCTAGGGGAGGTGGAGAAAGGGAGAGAGAGCCCCTTATGTGTACAGGAATCACATGGACTGAATATCTCAGTCCTGCTTCAAAGTCGCAATGTAATGACAAATGAGGAGTACTTCCAAGTAGATATACCCTAATATATTGTCAGTATGTAAAATTTTTTCTGCAAGACTCCCATATAATCCTGAATCTGCACCAAACACAAAGTTTCATGTTATAAACTGCATACCAGGAAACCTTATTTTGTGTGTCTATCTATAAAACTTGCATGGGCAGAGAAATCTACATGTCAATTTGTTAAAACATCTATTGAAGCAATTCTAAAAACAGTATCTTCAATTCTATGTGTAAGTTTTGACTCTCTATTACTTTCTGCAACTCACATTCTGCAGAACGAAGTGTCTTACTGTAATACAAGAAATTCTTTGTCTGAGTGATCAAGAATAACATAAAAATTCAATCCCAGTTTATGGACTAACTGTCCAGTCACATTGTAACTCAATCTTGTTGCATTTTAATATAGTATACTAATTGACATGCATTTATTACATTTCAACCATAATCAAAACACTACACTAGACACTGGATAAGTGAGTAAAAAATTGGAAGCTTTTAAAAATCTCTCAAATGTTAGCTGTTGCTCTACATTCAATTGATAAAATTTTGTCAATCTGGGATGTGTGCCATGGAATCACAAGCTACCAAAAAAACTGCAGGAAAATGAAGATCACCTATATTTTCTGATGGGACATTTACAATTTATGTTCATTTAATTTCCATCCACATGTTTGACACCACAAAACTGAATTTTTTATATACCAAATATGCTGGTTTGAAAGGATGTATGTCCCCTAGAAAAGCCATGTTTTAATCAAAAATCCCATTTCATAAAGGTAGAATAATCACTATTCAATACTGGATGTTTGAAACTGTAATCAGATCATCTCCCTGGAGATGTGATTTAATCAAGAGTGGTTGTTAAGCTGGGTTAGGTGACGACATGTCTCCACCCATTTGGGTTGGTCTTGACAAGTTTCTGAAGTCCTATAAAAGAAGAAACATTTTGGAGAATGGAAGAGATTCAGAGAAAGCAGAGAACGCTGCAGTACCATGAAGCAGCGAGTCCAGCCAGTCACCTTTGGGGATGAAGAAAGAAAACACCTCCCAGGGAGCTTCATGAAACAGGAAGCCAGGAGAGAAAGCTAGCACATGACACCGTGTTCACCATGTGCCCTTCCAGCTGAGAGAGAGAAGCCCCGACTGTGTTCGCCATGTGCCTTCTCACTTGAGAGAGAAACCCTGAACTTCATCGGCCTTCTTGAACCAAGGTATCTTTCCCTGGATTGATGCCTTTGATTGGACATTTCTATAGACTTATGTAATTGGGACATTTTGTCGGCCTTAGAACTGTAAACTAGCAACTTATTAAATTCTCCTTTTTAAAAGCCATTCTGTTTCTGGTGTATTGCATTCTGGCAGCTAGCAAAGCTAGAACACCACCTCATTACATGAGTGATGTAAGAACAGAACTTGTTTCTTAAATTCATTCAGTATTCTAATGAACTCAGATTCCAAATTTTGTTCCATAAGAAAATAATGGAATCTCTCTATCCTACAGCCATTTAAAATGCTTTAGAATAGAGCAGTCCTATTCTTATTCCAGGAGGCATATACAATAAATCTCATTATGAAAATTACCATATTCAGACTATCTTATTAATACACATGTCAGTATTTCCACCACCTTCAAACAAATAATGGTGAAAATTATTCTAGTACTGACAAATGCTAAGAAATGTTGCTGAGAAATAAACTATTTTCCTCTTATTTGTTAGAGTAAAATAGGTTCTTTGCTCATTTGACTAAAGGACATCCAGATTTTGAATTTCCAAATGTATTGTATACATGGAAGATGAGCTAATAGACAGACACGTTGATAAATGTCTGGTTTCCATGTGCTTGTGAGCTTGCACATATACAGAATCAAAGCACAAAATCCAAATCTCAACAAATTTTGTGTGAGGATTAAAAAGATATAGCAATCCTCCCAAAGTGGCATAAGCACCACTTGAACAGATTAACCAGCTGCTATTTCATTGTCGTTCTTCCCTTGTGGACTGAGTCACTTTTTGAATAGATTACTATCAGAGGTACTTTCAGAAATAAGTAATCTGACTACTTCCCAGACCTGCCCAGTTTTCAACAAGACCCTCTTTCCCTGCTGACCATACTTTGTAGGTGCCTTCTTCTATTCCCCTTAAGAGAGACAAATAGTATTGTGCATTGAATAGCTGGACTTCATGCATCTTTCTGATAAAGCTAGAAGTACAAATGGGTCAAGGATAGATCATTCATTGAGCATTGCGCAGAGTGCTTGGGTCTCCCAACCTGTGCTGGGTAAATTCAGAGGTCAGGCTTCCTATTGGTTAACTGCTACTTAATCCAATGCTAAATCTCCAGGTGAATTCAATACAATACAGCACAACCTATTTCACAGGTACTACCTGGGAAGAGAGTTTCCTCCTGAAATTGCTCCCCATTCCCATTTCCAAGTACTCCAAAAGAAATTATCTACACACATTTTTATACCTTTCTATTATAGTGTCCTACATATCTTCTCTCCAAATAGAGACCAAACTCTATTCTTATTAAACAACTTCTAAAATCCTGTCTATTCAGGGGTTTTCTTGGATATAAGTAAGTTTGGAGTCAGAGAAACTCAAGTTACAATTCCAGGCGCCTCAACAATCTAGTTTGATCATCTAATCCCTCTGAACCTCAATTTCTACAGTTTTCAGATGGACATAGAATGTCTTGTGTTCCACATGTCCTTTAGTTGTTTTTTAAGGATCAAATGAACTTTTTTGATCCAAAGAATATCAAATGAAAATTTGGTGCTCTCTGGGCCCTAATTAAATATAAAGGATTTTTAAAATTTTAATTGGAAAATATATTTTCAGGGAATTACATTGAGATTTCCATTTTTGAGAATAAACAGGACTAGCAAATTAAAATTGCCATCTATTTTACATTTAGCTATAATTCAGAATGCAGAATGTGTCTTATAACCCATTATTGACACTGGGATAGAAAGTTAATGTGCAAGGTTAGAAATATTGTTTACTGATTGTAGTTTAATTAATTGCTTAAACATTTCATTTTATCTACCTTGGATACAGTCAATGAGCACAATTGCTTGCAAAGTACAGGTCAATTGGTTTCAGTGATTTTTCAAATGGAGAATCCAAGTTTTGATTCTATATTCTATTTAAAACAATGGTGGATCTACAAGCCTTAAATTTCTATTATGATTGCATCTTAGATTAAGGAATGGTTTGGGGGTCTGAGATAGGAGTTTCTACTCTCATTTTTATAGCTAATTATGGAGCAAGATTAGAAAATCACATGCAAGATAAAGCATCCTTCTCTTAAATTCTCCTTAAGTAAAATGATAATAACCTTTACTTATTTTCTCTGCAAAAGATATTTTGGGGGGTATCTTGTTAATGTAATTCAGGATTAAAGAACTTTCTAACCTAGCAAATAGACACTGAAGAAATTGTCTTCTTTCAGAAGACTTTAGGAGTGGATCTGTCCAGTTTGTTTAATGTTTTCCAGTGTTTTTTGTAACATGCTGGTAGCTGTACATAATATTCGGACATCTCCTGATGTTTGTTATATACTAACATAGCATAATACAATTTAGTGTTTGACTTGAGATTCGATATCTGGTCGACCACTTCCTGATTCTGCAATCTTGTGCAAATTATTTAATATCTCTGAACCTGAGGTTTTCTTTGGAACTGGAAATGAAAACTTCCACTTCATAGTTTGCTTTAAATTTATTTAATGATACAGCTAATAGATGCTAGTAATTGTTAATATTTACATTTTCCTATTCTGCCCTGTGCCAACTGGACTCAGACTCACAAGGGTTTGAATACTAAGTAAGTTATTGCTAAGATTACTAAATTATTTACCATTTTGGAGTATTCATTTCTGTTGAACATGCACCAGAATTAAATGTGATACCAAATGTGACAGTACACACAATGTAATAATAACTGCCCATTAAAATAGTTTGAAGCAAAGTATTGTTTCTGTCTTTTCTGCTAAAGAAATGGTTGTCAACATCAACTATTTGTTGATTTCTTTTAAAGGAACTGGGCACTGGTTTCATTAGACAGAGGATGAGTTACCTTCAGCACATTTCTTTTGCAGATAAAACACACCATTGACAGGTAAAAGGGTAAGGAGCAAGGAGAGAAGAAACAAGCAGGGCCTCATGCTGAGAATCTGCAGCTCTGTGATAGGCAGGTGTGGATACTAGATAAAAGTCCCAGTACTGTGAGATGTGTGTCTGCAGTCATGCCTATTTGAAACCTGCCCACACTAAGGCACGCCCCACCATGCTTCTTCATTAAATCTCTGAAAGCTTTTTCTGTACTCTTACCTTCCTCTCCAAGCACCACTTCACAAACATCAGCAGAACCACCTGTGCAAGCTTGCTGCCTGGGTGTATCCAGTTTGGAAGAAATGAGACCCACAGGGAATCCTGAATGAAAGTTTCTTTTTAGAATATTTTCCCCCTATCAATTTGCATGGTGCTACAAGAGCAGAAAAAGTTTTCAGATAAGCATCCACCTTCATAACATGATTCTAAAGTGTGTCTTATGGAGGAAAAAAATCTTCTTCATGGCCAATGTAAGGGGGAAATCTATGATCTATCTCAAGTGGACAGATTCCTCTTTAAATTTCTCCATTTTAAGAACAAGCTGGATTAAGAATAGAAGTCATTATCCCCAGATTGGAGAAAAAGTATAAGTTGGGAAATTCTACTTTTTACAAATATACCACTGAAATGCATTCAGTTAGTCATTTAAGCAACATTTTTAGCACTTACTATGTAAAGTCATGTGGCTGTACTGAGCTCATGGTAGGTAAACTGAGTAATACCATACCATGTTTTGTCTTCAAAGCTGTTTGGTGCAAAAAGTCACAAAACAGCATAAACACACAGAGCATGAGAGGTTCTACACTTGGAGGTGTAGTTGCATACTTTCCGAGGCCTTCTTTGATGTACTGAGAGTTTTTAATAATTCTCTAGACTTAATAACATGTTTCCTGGTTCTATGAGACCAGTAAAGAAGAAGTACTTGGTCCAAAGCTGTGAGGACCATCGATACTAGAATATGCTCTGTGAAAGAGATGCATGAGCCTATGAACAGGTAAAATAGCCAGTTCTAACAGCTGAACAGTGTTTGCTTTATTACCACCACCTAATGTTGGCTTGTGACGTTCTCAAGAAAAGTGATATTCTACTACAGGCTTTTTGTTTAGTTTTGTTTTTTGGTGGTGGGGGGGGTGGGGTGGGGATTGTTATCACTAGTTTAAATGACTGAGAGTTCATCTATACCTTTTATGAAAGCGGAGTATTTGTTTTGCTTTAGAGGGTTGATGACAGCAGGGAAAAGCACAGAAGAGGTACAAAGCATATAGGTCAGAGAGGAATAAGTTACCACGTTATCCTAGGACTACATCTTAAAAAACATAAACTTCAAGAAAAAATAATAAATATTATTTAAAAAGAGAAAGGGAGAAAGAGAGAGCACTTTCAAGTAAATTAACTGTTTTTTTTTTTTAACATGCTTTTCAGTAAGGCTGAGAAAAAAATAAAGTGCTTTATTTTATGACTTGCTTTAACTTATATCACATATCTTGTAGTACTATTAAATGATATTTCTGGAAAATGTGCTAGTGCATAAATTTCACTAGAATAGTTTGAAGACTCTACTTTAAATAACACATAATGATATTTTTTGCTCTCTAATGCTAATTAACTCAGCATGCTTCACGGTCTTTGGGAATTTTGTAGTTTAAATAAATTCATGTGAAAAAAATCAAGACAAAATATTATTTCATCTGTAGAATATATTTTGGTTTTAATTGCATTAAATTCCATTTTAATAACATCAATCTACAAGAATAAACTTCTAATTTATGTGTTTTATTCAGGTGCTGGTAAATAAAAGATAAAACTATGTGCAATCTGTTCTCTGGATTCCTTCCACTGATAAAGCTAAAGACAGTAAATACCAACTGTGCTGTTTTGAATCTGCTACATACCCCCCAAAAAAGCCATGTTTTTTTAATCCAATCTTGTGGGGGCAGACCTATATTGTTTTGTGGGATTGTTTCTATGGAGATGTGAGCCTGCCCATTCAAGGTATGTCTTAATCAGCTTACTGGGGTCCTTTAAGAGAGACATTTTAGAGAAAGCACAGATCGAAAACACCCTAGGAGATGCTAAACTAAGAGATGAAATCCAGAGTTTGCCCCAGAGAAGCTAAGAGATGACCCACAAATGCCTAGAGAAGAAAACACCCTTGTAATACTAAGTATTACAATATTAGCATTACAAGGGTGTTTTACTATGACTAATACTTATACTTAGTATTACAATATTTTCTTGTAATACTAATAAAGATCTACAGGACACAGAGAGAGAAAGCCACTGGAATCAGAAACTGAAAGCAATCAACCAGGAGCAAGGACCAGCAGACACCAGCCATGTACCTTCCCAGTTGACAGAGCTGTTCTAGGTGCCAGCAGCCTTTCTTCAGAGTCCAGGTATCATCTTGTTAATGTCCTAATTCAGACATTTTTGTGGTCTTAGAACTGTACATTTGAAACAAATAAATTCCCTTTGTAAAATCCAATCCATTTCTGGTATACTGCATTCCAGCAGCTTTAGCAAACTGAAACAGCAACATAGGTAGCAATTAACAGTCTCGACTAGATCGGCTCTATTCCTGGTGGGAGCAGGTGAAGAATTACAAAAAGGTCCATCTCTTGCTTCCCTATCAAGTGATTTAATCACTAGAAATGGTGCTTCATAAGCAAAATGTCTTTAGACATGCTAAGTTGTATTAGTATTTTACCTATCCAATGAATATTGTTAGTGCATATTTAACTTTTTATAGCAATATGCTCTCAATTTGCATCATCTGTTATCTGTAAGTATCTATAAACCTATTTCCTTTAACTTAATTATAGTTCAGGATTTGCATCATGAAATGATCTAAAAATGAATATGAGCTCTGCAGTGTTAGTTGGTGATTTTGCTTTATTCTAATTTGAGACTTAGAGAAGTATTTTTCTCAAGATGATACAGCTAGCAAATGATAGCTCTGGGACTTGAACACAGGAATTTTGTTTTTATGGTTCATTATAGTTTGCTAAAACTGACAAAATGCAATATACCAGAAATGGGTTGCCTTTTACAATGGGGATTTATTAACTTACAAGTTTACAATTCTCAGGGCATGAAAATGTCCAAATCAAGGCATCATCAGGAAGATACCCTCTTCCTGAAGACGGCTGCTGGCGATCCCAGATTCCATCCTCTGTTACATGGAAGGCACATGGTGCTTCTGCTGATCTCTCCTTTCTCTCCTAAGTTCCATTGCTTCCAGCTTCTGGCTTCAGTGGGCTTCCTCTCTGACCTTCTGCATGTTCTTCTCTTTTAGCTTCTGTCTCTCTTAGCTTCTGTGTTTTTTTTTTTCTCCGTCTTTTATCCTCTTCTAAAGGACTCCTGTCAGAGGATTAAGGCCCACCCTGAATGAAGTGGATTGCATCTCAACTTAAATTCAGATCCTACTCACCAAAGGATCCTACTTACCATGAATCCACACCCACAGGAATGGATTAGCTTTAAGAAAGTAGTCTTTTCTGGGGAACATACAGCTTCAAACATCACATGCTCCATATTCTTAAGCATTATACTTAGCTACCATGCATTAGAGATTGCATGAAAGGAGTATTATACAAATCAGATCATATGCAATAAGAATAAAATTTACTTAAATCTATCACGATCATGAATTCACTATTTTTTCAAGATGTTCCTAAAATAAACTCTCAAATATTAAACTGTAACTAGCTAGACTAAAACTAGAAAGCTGGCAAAGGCACCCAGGAGATGACATTTGCATGGAGTTTTGCAGAATAATTTAAACTTAGCCTATGTAAGTGGGGAGGGGTCTTCCCACATAAGGAGAGAACATGAGCAAAGGCAAAGTGGAAACAAACAGAATGCTCTACCTACCCCAGAACTTGTCCTGGTGGTTTAGTGTGGCTAGAGAAATGAGGGAGTATGCTGAGGTCTTGGGAATTGATAAATGGACTATTCATAAGCAACAGATTATAGAAGCTTTCTGTGCTAAGGTGAGGAATATGAATTTTATTCTGAAATATATGAGGAACCGCTGGAAGATTTTTATCTGTATGATTACTCTGGCAGGAGTGTAGAAAATTGTCTAGGAAAGGCCACCAGGGAGACCCTGAGGCAATTTAGTCAAAAAGTGACGGGTTCCCACCTAAAGCAGCAGTCATTAGAGTGAAGAAAAGGTAAAGACATGAGATTACTGATTTAAGGATTCAGGGGCTGAGTAGATACTGAGGATGAATGATGGCTAAAGGAACACTCTTAGTTTTCTATCTTGGAAATTGCATGGAGATAACAGATCACTTTACTAATAAAGGGATGCGTTGTAGGACACAGACTTGGAAGTAAGCTAAAATTTAGTTTTGAACGACAACATAGCAGAAAATAAAGGAAGGGCTCTGTAGTAGTTAGGTTCAGGTTTAGTTTGGCCAGATGATAGTACCCAGTTGTTCTGTTGCTGTGGGCTTAAATCAATAGCATTTGAAATTCATCTATGACTGATTTCATCTGTGGTTGGCTAAGGGGAGGGACTTATGCAATGAGTGAGGCTTAAAAGGGGTAGTCAGAGGAGAGCAGCTCAGAGCTGCCTCAGACCCAGACCTTTGGGCATGCAAAAAGGAAATGCCCCTGGGAAAACCACTGAAGAGATAACATCATTGCCTTCCCAAATTAGTAAATTTTTTTTTTATTAATTAAAAAAAGAATTAACACAACAATTAGAAATCATTCCAATCTACATGTACAATCAGTAATTCTTAATAACATCACATAGTTGCATATTCATCATTTCTTAGTACATTTGCATCGATTTAGAAAAAGAAATAAAAAGACAACAGAATAAGAATTAAAACAATAATAGAAAGAAAAAAAACAAAAAAAACAAAAACAAAAAACCTATACCTCACATGCAGCTTCATTCAGTGTTTTAACATAATTGCATTACAATTGGGTAGTATTGTGCTGTTCATTTCTGAGTTTTTATATCCAGTCCCGCTGTACAGTCTGTATCCCTTCATCTCCAATTATCCCTTCTCTTTTTTTTTTTTTTTTTTAATTAACGGAAAAAAAGAAATTAACCCAACATTTAGAGATCATACCATTCTACACATGCAATCATTAATTCTTAACATCATCACATAGAAGCATGATCATCATTTCTTAGTACATTTGCATTGGTTTAGAAGAACTAGCAACATAACCGAAAAAGATATAGAATGTTAATATAGAGAAAAAAATAAAAGTAATAATAGTAAAATCAAAACAAAACAAAACAAAACAAAACAAAAACCTATAGCTCAGATGCAGCTTCATTCAGTGTTTTAACATGATTACTTTACAATTAGGTATTATTGTGCTGTCCATTTTTGAGTTTTTGTATCTAGTCCTGTTGCACAGTCTGTATCCCTTCAGCTTCAATTACCCATTGTCTTACCCTGTTTCTAACTCCTGCTGAACTCTGTTACCAATGACATATTTCAAGTTTATTCTCGAATGTCCGTTCACATCAGTGGGACCATACAGTATTTGTCCTTTAGTTTTTGGCTGGATTCACTCAGCATAATATTCTCTAGGTCCATCCATGTTATTACATGGTTCATAAGTTTATCTTGTCTTAAAGCTGCATAATATTCCATCGTATGTATATACCACAGTTTGTTTAGCCACTCTTCTGTTGATGGAGATTTTGGCTGTTTCCATCTCTTTGCAATTGTAAATAATGCTGCTATAAACATTGGTGTGCAAATGTCCGTTTGTGTCTTTGCCCTTAAGTCCTTTGAGTAGATACCTAGCAATGGTATTGCTGGGTCGAATGGCAATTCTATATTCAGCTTTTTGAGGAACCGCCAAACTGCCTTCCACAGTGGTTGCACCCTTTGACATTCCCACCAACAGTGGATAAGTGTGCCTCTTTCTCCGCATCCTCTCCAGCACTTGTCATTTTCTGTTTTGTTGATAATGGCCATTCTGGTGGGTGTGAGATGATATCTCATTGTGGTTTTGATTTGCATTTCTCTAATGGCCAGGGACATTGAGCATCTCTTCATGTGCCTCTTGGCCATCCGTATTTCCTCTTCTGAGAGGTGTCTGTTCAAGTCTTTTTCCCATTTGTAATTGGGTTGGCTGTCTTTTTGTTGTTAAGATGAACAATCTCTTTATAAATTCTGGATACTAGACCTTTATCTGATATATCATTTCCAAATATTGTCTCCCATTGTGAAGGCTGTCTTTCTACTTTCTTTTTTTTTTTTTTTTTTTTTTTTTTTTTTATTAACGGAAAGAAAAAAAAGAAATTAACACAACATTTAGAAATCATACCATTCTACATATGCACTCAGTAATTCTTAACATCATCACATAGATGCATGATCATTGTTTCTTAGTACATTTGCATCAGTTTAGAGGAACTAGCAACACAACAGAAAAAGATATAAAATGTTAATATAAAGAAAAGAAATAAAAGTAGTAGTAATAGTAAAAAACAACAACAACAAACAAATCAACAAGCAAACAAAAACAAAAAAAAAACCCTATAGCTCAGATGCAGCTTCATTCAGTATTTTAACATGATTACTTTACAATTAGGTATTATTGTGCTGTCCATTTTTGAGTTTTTGTATCTAGTCCTGTTGCACAATCTGTATCCCTTCAGCTTCAATTACCCATTGTCTTACCCTGTTTCTAACTCCTGCTGAACTCTGTTACCAATGACATATTTCAAGTTTATTCTCGAATGTCCATTCACAACAGTGGGACCATACAGTATTTGTCCTTCAGTTTTTGGCTGGATTCACTCAGCATAATATTCTCTAGGTCCATCCATGTTATTACATGGTTCACAAGTTTATCTTGTCTTAAAGCTGCATAATATTCCATCGTATGTATATACCACAGTTTGTTTAGCCACTCTTCTGTTGATGGAGATTTTGGCTGTTTCCATCTCTTTGCAATTGTAAATAACGCTGCTATAAACATTGGTGTGCAAATGTCCGTTTGTGTCTTTGCCCTTAAGTCCTTTGAGTAGATACCTAGCAGTGGTATTGCTGGGTCGTATGGCAATTCTATATTCAGCTTTTTGAGGAACCGCCAAACTGCCTTCCACAGTGGTTGCACCCTTTGACATTCCCACCAACAGTGAATAAGTGTGCCTCTTTCTCCGCATCCTCTCCAGCACTTGTCATTTTCTGTTTTGTTGATAATGGCCATTCTGGTGGGTGTGAGATGATATCTCATTGTGGTTTTGATTTGCATTTCTCTAATGGCCAGGGACATTGAGCATCTCTTCATGTGCCTCTTGGCCATCCGTAATTCTTCTTCTGGTAGGTGTCTGTTTAAGTCTTTTTCCCATTTTGTAATTGGGTTGGCTGTCTTTTTGTTGTTGAGTTGAATAATCTCTTTATAAATTCTGGATACTAGACCTTTATCTGATATGTCGTTTCCAAATATTGTCTCCCATTGTGTAGGCTGTCTTTCTACTTTCTTGATGAAGTTCTCTGATGCACAAAAGTGTTTAATTTTGAGGAGCTCCCATTTATTTATTTCCTTCTTCAGTGTTCTTGCTTTAGGTTTAAGGTCCATAAAACCACCTCCAGTTGTAAGATCCATAAGATATCTCCCAACATTTTCCTCTATCTGTTTTATGGTCTTAGACCTAATGTTTAGATCTTTGATCCATTTTGAGTTAACTTTTGTATAGGGTGTGAGAGATGGGTCTTTTTTCATTCTTTTGCATATGGATATCCAGTTCTCTAGGCACCATTTATTGAAGAGACTGCTCTGTCCCAGGTGAGTTGGCTTGACTGCCTTATCAAAGATCAAATGTCCATAGATGAGAGGGTCTATATCTGAGCACTCTATTCGATTCCATTGGTCGATATATCTATCTTTATGCCAATACCATGCTGTTTTGACCACTGTGGCTTCATAGTATGCCTTAAAGTCAGGCAGCGCGAGACCTCCAGCTTCGTTTTTTTTCCTCAAGATGTTTTTAGCAATTCGGGGCACCCTGCCCTTCCAGATAAATTTGCTTATTGGTTTTTCTATTTCTGAAAAATAAGTTGTTGGGATTTTGATTGGTATTGCATTGAATCTGTAAATCAATTTAGGTAGGATTGACATCTTAACTATATTTAGTCTTCCAATCCATGAACACGGTATGCCCTTCCATCTATTTAGGTCTTCTGTGATTTCTTTTAACAGTTTTTTGTAGTTTTCTTTATATAGGTTTTTTGTCTCTTTGGTTAAATTTATTCCTAGGTATTTTATTCTTTTAGTTGCGATTGTAAATGGGATTCGTTTCTTGATTTCCGCCTCAGCTTGTTCATTACTAGTGTATAGAAAAGCTACAGATTTTTGAATGTTGATCTTGTAGCCTGCTACTTTGCTGTACTCATTTATTAGCTCTATTAATTTTGTTGTGGATTTTTCTGGGTTTTCTACATATAGTATCATATCGTCTGCAAACAGTGATAGTTTTACTTCTTCCTTTCCTATTTTGATGCCTTGTATTTCTTTTTCTTGCCTAATTGCTCTGGCTAGAACTTCCAACACAATGTTGAATAATAGTGGTGATAGTGGACATCCTTGTCTTGTTCCTGATCTTAGGGGGAAAGTTTTCAATTTTTCCCCATTGAGGATGATATTAGCTGTGGGTTTTTCATATATTCCCTCTATCATTTTAAGGAAGTTCCCTTGTATTCCTATCTTTTGAAGTGTTTTCAGCAGGAAAGGATGTTGAATCTTGTCAAATGCCTTCTCTGCATCAATTGAGATGATCATGTGATTTTTCTGCTTTGATTTGTTGATATGGTGTATTACATTAATTGATTTTCTTATGTTGAACCATCCTTGCATACCTGGGATGAATCCTACTTGGTCATGATGTATAATTCTTTTAATGTGTTGTTGGATACGATTTGCTAGAATTTTATTGAGGATTTTTGCATCTGTATTCATTAGAGAGATTGGTCTGTAGTTTTCTTTTTTTGTAATATCTTTGCCTGGTTTTGGTATGAGGGTGATGTTGGCTTCATAGAATGAATTAGGTAGTTTTCCCTCCACTTAGATTTTTTTGAATAGTTTGAAGAGAATTGGTACTAATTCTTTCTGGAACGTTTGGTAGAATTCACATGTGAAGCCATCTGGTCCTGGACTTTTCTTTTTAGGAAGCTTTTGAATGACTAATTCAATTTCTTTACTTGTGATTGGTTTGTTGAGGTCATCTATGTCTTCTTGAGTCAAAGTTGGTTGTTCATGTCTTTCCAGGAACCCGTCCATTTCCTCTAAATTGTTGTATTTATTAGCGTAAAGTTGTTCATAGTATCCTGTTATTACCTCCTTTATTTCTGTGAGGTCAGTAGTTATGTCTCCTCTTCCATTTCTGATCTTATTTATTTGCATCCTCTCTCTTCTTCTTTTTGTCAATCTTGCTAAGGGCCCATCAATCTTATTGATTTTCTCATAGAACCAACTTCTGGCCTTATTGATTTTCTCTATTGTTTTCATGTTTTCAATTTCATTTATTTGTGCTCTAATCTTTGTTATTTCTTTCCTTTTGCTTGCTTTGGGGTTAGCTTGCTGTTCTTTCTCCAGTTCTTCCAAATGGATAGTTAATTCCTGAATTTTTGCCTTTTCTTCTTTTCTGATATAGGCATTTAGAGCAATAAATTTCCCTCTTAGCACTGCCTTTGCTGCGTCCCATAAGTTTTGATATGTTGTGTTTTCATTTTCATTCGCCTCGAGGTATTTGCTAATTTCTCTTGCAATTTCTTCTTTGACCCAGTCGTTGTTTAGGAGTGTGTTGTTGAGCCTCCACGTATTTGTGAATTTTCTGGCACTCTGCCTATTATTGATTTCCAACATCATTCCTTTATGGTCCGAGAAAGTATTGTGTAAGATTTCAATCTTTTTAAATTTGTTAAGACTTGCTTTGTGACCCAGCATATGGTCTATCTTTGAGAATGATCCATGAGCACTTGAGAAAAAGGTGTATCCTGCTGTTGTGGGATGTAATGTCCTATAAATGTCTATTAAGTCTAGTTCATTTATAGTAATATTCAGATTCTCTATTTCTTTGTTGATCCTCTGTCTAGATGTTCTGTCCCTTGATGAGAGTGGTGAGTTGAAGTCTCCAACTATTATGGTATATGAGTCTATTTCCCTTTTCAGTGTTTGCAGTATATTCCTCACGTATTTTGGGGCATTCTGATTCGGTGCGTAAATATTTATGATTGTTAGGTCTTCTTGTTTAATTGTTCCTTTTATTAGTATATAGTGTCCTTCTTTGTCTCTTTTAACTGTTTTACATTTGAAGTCTAATTTGTTGGATATTAGTATAGCCACTCCTGCTCTTTTCTGGTTGTTATTTGCATGAAATATCTTTTCCCAACCTTTCACTTTCAACCTATGTTTATCTTTGGGTCTAAGATGTGTTTCCTGTAGACAGCATATCGAAGGATCCTGTTTTTTAATCCATTCTGCCAATCTATGTCTTTTGATTGGGGAATTCAGTCCATTGACATTTAGTGTTATTACTGTTTGGATAATATTTTCCTCTACCATTTTGCCTTTTGTATTATATATATCATATCTGATTTTCCTTCTTTCTACACTCTTTTCCATATCTCTCTCTTCTGTCTTTTTGTATCTGACTCTAGTGCTCCCTTTAGTATTTCTTCCAGAGCTGGTCTCTTGGTCACAAATTCTTTCAGTGACTTTTTGTCTGAGAATGTTTTAATTTCTCCCTCATTTTTGAAGGATAATTTTGCTGGATATAGGAGTCTTGGTTGGCAGTTTTTCTCTTTTAGTATTTTAAATATATCATCCCACTGTCTTCTAGCTTCCATGGTTTCTGCTGAGAAATCTACACAAAGTCTTATTGGGTTTCCCTTGTATGTAATGGATTGTTTTTCTCTTGCTGCTTTCAAGATCTTCTCTTTCTCTTTGACCTCTGACATTCTAACTAGTAAGTGTCTTGGAGAATGCCTATTTGGCTCTAATCTCTTTGGGGTGCGCTGCACTTCTTGGATCTGTAATTTTAGGTCTTTCATAAGAGTTGGGAAATTTTCAGTGATAATTTCTTCCATTAGTTTTTCTCCCCCTTTTCCCTTCTCTTCTCCTTCTGGGACACCCACAACACGTATATTTGTGCGGTTCATATTGTCCTTGAGTTCCCTGATACCCTGTTCAAATTTTTCCATTCTTTTCCCTATAGTTTCTGTTTCTTTTTGGAATTCAGATGTTCCATCCTCCAAATCACTAATTCTATCTTCTGTCTCTTTAAATCTATCATTGTAGCTATCCATTATTTTTTCTATGTTTGCTACTTTATCCTTCACTTCCATAAGTTCTGCAATTTGTTTTTTCAGTTTTTCTATTTCTTCTTTATGTTCAGCCCATGTCCTCTTCATGACCTCCCTCAATTTATCGATTTCATTTTTGAAGAGGTTTTCCATTTCTGTTCGTATATTCAGCATTAGTTGTCTCAGCTCTTGTGTCTCATTTGAGCTATTGGTTTGTTCCTTTGACTGAGCCATATTCTCAATCTTTTGAGCGTGGACAGTTATCTTCTGCTGCTGGCGTCTGGGCATTTATTCAGATTTCTCTTGGTGTTGGACCCAGCAAGGTTGTAATATTTTTCTGTGAAATCTCTGGGTTCTGTTTTTCTTATCCTGCCCAGTAGGTGGCGCTCGTGGCACACGTTTGTCTGCGGGTCCCACCAGTAAAAGGTGCTGTGGGACCTTAAACTTTGGAAAACTCTCGCCGTCCTGGGGGTTCGCTAGCCGAAGGGGCTTGAGCCGGCCCGGGGTCCGAACGCAGGGAGGGTGTCCGAACGCAGGGAGGGTTGCTGGTCGCCGCAGCCAGGGAAAGAGCCCGTCCGAATTTCCTAGTCGGCCCTGGGCAACAAGCGTGGCGGGAGGGCGCCAGCGGCAGCGGCCCACCCGAGAGAGTGCACGTTCCCCGGGAGTCACGGGGTCACCGTTCTCCGCGGCCTGGGGGTTTCCGATCCAATTCTCTCAGTTGGTCCGGGGGCTGCGCGTGGTGTGGGCGCCAGTCGCCTTGGTTTCAGGGGACCACCTCTCCAATTCTCCCAGCCGGCCCGGGAAGGGGGAAGGGAGTAACTCCGGCCGCTTGCCACCCCGCCCGGTAAGGCCCGCGCGCCTCTGCGATCTCACCCGAGCTGCTTCTCTCAGCCAGCCAGCCGTTCCAGGATGGGGTACGCTGTCTTTTTTATCTCTGTTGTGGCTTTGGGCGCTTTCTGTATCGTTTCTACTCCCCTAGTAGGTGTCCTGGAGAAGAAACTAAGATCGGCGCGTCTTACTAAGCCGCCATCTTCCAGGAAGTCCTGCTTATCAAAATTAGTAAATTTGTAACTAAATAAATTCCCTTTATAAAAGCCAGTCCATTGCTGGTGTGTTGCATTCCAGCAGTCTTAGCAAACTAAAAGAGACTCGACTTTCTAAGCTTGAGTATTGCTAGTATGGTCTAGCTTTCAAGAGAAAAACTGAACCAATCTGTTTTATTATATATTGTGAGTTACTCAGCTGGAAATTTTTGACCTTACAAGTGATGAATGAGGTTGTTTTCCTCTCTATCAAAACAGTTTTCAGCTAACTGGCATGTGTTTGCAATTACAGCTGGTTTCACCAGTTTTGCTTCCCTAAAGCTTTCAGTTAACTTTGAAAACTTCGATTGCAAAGTTTACTTGAAAAGTCTCAGGAGCATCACTTCTGTATTGATGAGATTGTTAATGCATATCTAATTGCTGATGGAATGTAAACAATGGGAATCTTACATCATCAGCAATTTTCATTTTCTTGAGTGTGTCTTTAGAATCTGTCAAGCAAGATTTGTGTCTTCATAGACCTCAATTTCTTAAACATTCATCTCCACTTCCAAGACAGTCAAATATATATGCCAAAAACATTACTTCTTGCTTTTGCTGAGATCATCTTGGTAACAATTTGTATTATAATAGTACAATGGAGTACTTCTTTAAAACTTACTTAGAATGCTAATGACTTAAAAAGTCTGTTTAAAAATAATGAGGGCATGTGTATTGATATGAAAGAAATTCATGCATCAACTCTGCCTTGTAAAGCATTCAATTTTCTCTCAGAAATAATGATCACATGATGCTAAAATTGTGTGCTTTTATTTTCTAAAACAATGATATTTAACAAAGGTTGTGATTTAAAAATGTAAATGTGTAGTTGTTGTCAAATCCTCATTTCAGTAATTGTTATTGGAAAATCAGTACTTAATCCAGAACTTCAGCAATAAAGTTTAATGATGACAAACACCTCTGCGCTTAGGAATTTCTACCTGACCATAGATAAGTGCCAAGGTTTTCATGTTTCCTGCATTTAAATGCCTTAGCTATGTTCCATCTGTGTTCTTCTTTTAACCTTTTCCTGTTATTATGGCATTTGTCACTCTGGTGTGAGCTAAAGTTATATGAGGGTGTGTCTTCCGCCTACATTAAAACTTCGGGCCTCTGCAGAGTAGATATCTTGTCTTAATAATTGTGTATTGCCTATAACAACTTTCACAGTCCACTAGAGCCCCTCTAAAATTTATTGAATTGAATTGTGCTGACTTCTCACTAAGCATGGCAGATTGACCACATGGCTGTTGCTGCTCCCTCTGGAAATCCCGCTCACATTGCTATAAAGGAATTAAAAAATTTAAATACATATAATGACAGAATAAAAAATGAAACTGCAGCTAAATGAAAGAAATGAGCACAATTTTGGAAGATGGCAAAGTCTGAGAAATTTTAACTAAATTAGTAGAACAAAGGAAGCTGATAAGTGAGAGAAAAAAGATAAAGATGAAACGGAAGTCAGTTTTACAGGAGAATCCCAGAAAGGCTCAGCATTTGAAGGAACCATGGACCCTGGGACGTGGAGTGATTTAAGGGCCTAAAAATAGGAGAACCAGTGGAAAAATGTGTTCAAGGCACAAGTAGACTCCTAGGATACACAGTCCTATGCCATTCAGCGAGTGACCACCTGTCATGGTCAGGTTTGTGTGTCAGCTTGGCCAGGTGGTGGTACCTGTTTGTCTGGTTGGGCAAGTGCTGGCCTGTCTGTTGCAATGAGGACATTTCATAGAATTAAATCACGATCACATTGGCTACATCCACAGAGGGGAGTGTCTTCTTTAATGAGTGATACTTTATCTAATGACTGGAAGCCATTTAAAGAGGATTCAGAAGAGACAGGCTCTCTTCCGGCTTGAGCTGATGAGCCTTTCCTGTGGAGTTCATCCAGACCCTCCATCAGAATCGTCAGCTTCACAGCCTGCCCTACAGATTTTGGACTCTATTTTCCCATGGTTACATGAGACACTTTTATAAATTTTATATTTATGAATATTTCCTGTTGATTCTGTTTCTCTAGAGAACCCTAACTAATACACCACCCCTACCCAGTTATGCAAGTGACAGTAGATTCTTCCCTCCCTCCTTGGACAGATTATTGAAAAAGTCTCTGAATATAAAAACACCAGGAAAATTGAAGGATGGAGATAAAATAAAAATCTCTAAGTAAACAATAAGAACTTCAGCTCTATTCCCCCATCCATCTGAAGTTCAGAAGAAGTATGCTTATCGTCCAAGAAAAATTTTTTTTTTTCTCTAAAGAAAATGAACTTCCCTAGAGAAAATAAATATACTAATATTTGGGATTCTCCAATAGAACTGATTATTTGAGACCTTATTACTCTAGAAGGAACTCTACCAATCAGCAAGCAGTTCCTAAAATGGTTTCAGTTCCTCTCTCCAAGTATATAAATTATTTTAGTTCCTCACTCTTAAGTCCAAATAAATCATCAGAGACCAACAGATATTTAAGAAAAACCTAAAATAGGGAAAAACAGAGTAGCAAATGCATAGTATACAAGAACTCTAAGGAAATATCCAAATGGCCATTCTCTCAACAACAAGCTTAAAGGTCATATTCTAAGGTCACCTTGTTCATTTTATTTAAAATTACTGCTTTTTGCCTACAGAACTCACCATTAACTTTATATTTTTCCTTTTCTGTAGCAGTCATTCTATACTATACTATGTAACTTATTTTGATCTACTAATTTATCAAATCTATTTTTATGGCCCTGCCCTTTAGATTGTAAGAGCCATGAGGACAAGATGCCTTATTGGTTCACTGATATATTTCATGCCTGGCATATTGGAGACATTAAGTTAATATTTGTTGAATGAATGAATGAATTCATTAATTTAGAAATATGGAGGCAATTATCAATAGCAATAGTTTACAAAATTAAAAATTTTGTCTCCTTAAGCTAAACTGGGATTGAGTATTTAATGATAATGCTATAAGCCCTTTAGTATTATTTGTCCTTTTCACTATTTACAAGCCTTTCTTATAGGGAAATTAAATTGAATCATTCAACCAGAATAATAATTGAATTTTTTTTTTTTTACATGGGCAGGCACCGGGAATTGAACCCGGGTCCTCTGGCATGGCAGACGAGTATTCTTGCCTGATAAGCCACTGTGGCACGTCCCAATAATTGAATTTTATATTTAGGAGATAATCCACAAATGAGGGCATGGAAATTTTCAATGTTTGTCCGTTTGTTTTATTGTGGATAGCATTCTCATTTTCTATCTGAGACCACAAGAGTGATGCTTGTATCTTTGATTTACTATGGGAATCCATCAAGATACTATGTGCCAAGGAAGCATGGATATGTACTTTCAACTTTCCACCATTATGTCTGCATTGAAGTCTTAATTCCATTCTATATGATGGACTGTTCCCATTTTCCTAGACTCTTACTGCAAATGGCAAACTTATTCAAAAACATTTAGTAAAATCCACATAATCACATCTCAGCGGGCTTTCTTCATTTGTAAGATGACTTTCTAAATAATTTGTGTTGTATTGAGTTACTGAAGTGTCATTGTTATCGCTGAATAACTTAGTTACAAGAATTAATTTTAAAAGTAAGAAACACAGAAAACTTATATATAACATACAAAGAAGCTATTTTTATTATCTTAGTATACTACTATGATCAGGCCTATGTGATTTTTCCCTGTCAGTGGTCCTTAAAATTTTATGCCTCATTTGAAACCAATTGTGTGTTTTGGAAAATTTCAAAATGGCAACCAAAACCAACCTTTAAAATTTTTAGTGGTTGTAGTAATACTAGTTATGGTAGTAGTAGTAGTAGCAGTCAGATAATAGTAGTAGTATAAATCGAAACATGAAAATAGGACAACAGGGCCCCGAACTAAAGTCTGAGAGTATCTCTTTCTTCTAAGAATAGGTTGTAGCTTGGCATCTTTAAGAATTTACTTCCTTTCTCCCTCATTGTTTTAGGGATAATCTTTGCACTAAATGACTTTGTAATTAGATTTTTAAAATTTAAAAAACAAGGCCTGCTCTTATCAAGCTAATGAATGTTTGCTGCCAAACAGCATAGTAAGAAATGCCCTTGAATAACCTGTAATCTAAAGGGAGGAGTAGATATGTAAACAAAAGTGCCAATTCACTGTGCCAAGTTCAGCTATAGTTAATGTGCAAGGTGCTAGAGCTTCACAAAGCTTCACACTGCCACAAGGCATCAGATATGGTTAAAAAAAAAATGATGCTAGACCTGAGTCATAAAGACTGCATAGAAGAAAACCAGTTTTCTCTAAAAAAGAAAGAATAGAAGCCAGGGGAAAGATGCTTAAGGCAAAGGACAGAAGACAAATAAAGATTCCAAAGTACAAATCAGCATGATGTGATACATACAACTAGAACATAAAATGGAATTTACAGAGTTGGCAAAAATGAAAATGGAAAAATAGGGAAGAATCAATTTACAATGAGCCTCAGATGCTAAACTTTGTCCTGTCCACCAAATCCACTTTAACAAGGAATTGAAGAAAGACAAACGTTAAACAGATACTCTCTGTGGCAGAAAGCTGTATATCAATGACAAGAGTGTTTGTGGTATGGGACGAGGGGTGCAATAGGAGGAACATCTATTTCCAAGACCCTCTCCTTAGCTTGCCAAAAAGTCCTAGGGGTATGATTTCTGGCAGGTAATGTCAGAGGAAAACTATATAGCATATCTTCAGGAGAAAAACCCAAATGGGAATAAAGAAGGATAAATTCTTAATAATTGCTATGAAAGTCCTATATCTCAACTTGATGACTTCTAGTTCCCATACTGCTGACCTAGATTAAGAATCACAAAGATGACCTTGACATTCATTAGCCATATGTGAGCGGTCCCAAAGAACCAGTATATATAAGTTATCAGTTTGCTAAAACTGGATTTTGAGTTATTGACCATGCAGGCTGGGATAAAGTATATACACCTTAAATAGAAAATGAACCAACACAGCAAATTTGCAAACAAATATGTGTCTCAAACTCAGTTTCTCTTGTTGTTGTTTTGTAGAGATTCAGGAAAGTTCTTGGGGCATAATCTCTTACAAATGAAAAGAGTCTACTAAACTCACAATCACAGTGCTTTTTCTCTAAATGTTGATAATTTCATGATTAGTGCAATTCAATTTTATAGTTAGATGGAAGTTCTAGCTATAGAAAATACTATTTCTTACCTTTTCTCATATGACTTAAACAATGAGACTAATGTTAGATCAAGAGTAAGGTTTAATAAAGGCAAATTCTCAAGGGATAAATGAAATGATGAATATAAGAGTCAAAGTAACAAGTCATAAAAATATGTAACTCAACCCACAAGTGAATGTGAGTCAGTTTGATACAGTTCCACAAAGTTCCCAGTAAAACAAAATGCATCCTCATTGCTATACTTTCCATTGATGAAAGTAGATTGTCTAGTTCTATGCTACCATCTTAATAATGGACCTTGTTATGAGAGAATCACTGTATATGTTTCCTTATTAACCATCTTAATACTATACATGAATTACTTGATGTATATTTGAGATGGAATGCAGCCCTATTGCCATACAACCTCTGTCTAAAAGCAGGTCTGAGTTCTACTTTGAAAATTGCTGATTATTTTTTACAACTTTAACACTATATATTGTGTGGTTGGAAAGAATTTAGTCCTAAATTGTCAAAAAAGTAATGTAAGTGGGTTCACATTTTAGTTTTTTTAGTTAGGCTAATAAATAATCTTTTTTTTTTTTTTTTTTTTTTTTTTGCACAAGGACATGAAGATACTGGTTTTCCTCACCACATGTATATGTCTTCCCAAGCCACCATCCTGTCTTATAGTAAACACGAAATGGAGAAAATAATGAGATCAAATTGATGCAGATTTTCTTTTAAGAAAAGTACCTTGGCCGTCAATCAATGATGTCATAATTTTACAATCACTAATAATGTAAGGATGGTCTTGCCCATGAGAACTTCGGTAGGAGAGGGGTTGCCTTTTGGGTGTTATTACAGATAATCTGAAGTCCATAGCATTTATGAATGATACCAAATTAGGAAAAATTAAAGACAAACTGCCATAAGAACTCATGCTATAAATCAGAGTTCTCAACCTCAGCATTACTGATATCTTAAACTGTATAGTTCTTTTTTATGGAAAGCTGACCTTTGTAACGGGGAGCTCTTAGCCCCTGGTCTCTACCCATTAAATGCATCGGCCCTGCCCCCCTAAGTCATAACAATCATCAGAAATCTCTCCAGACATTGTCAATTGCCCCAGAGAGGGCAAAATCACCCTTTGTTGTAAACCACTGCTGTAATTCTATTTTTGTCATATTTTCCTTTTTGTTTGGTAATGTTGAAACCATAGAATCTTAAATGTGTATAAATACACTATATAGTTGATCAATCAATTTGCTATTCTAATTGGAATTACTGCATACCTCCCTATATTTGCTAGAAATGCAATTAATTTTTCTCATCATCCATAATTTTCATCTGCCAATAGTCATGATCTACATTATAATTATAATAGAACCTGAAATTATTAAGGAAGTAATGAAATTGGCACAGAAACTGTGAAGCTTAGTCAAAGTATATTAATTAGCAAACACATTTAAGTCTTTTATATTAAGAAAAATAGATTCCTTTATTTCACGCTCACTATAATGGAAATATTTTTTTTAAAAACTGGTATTGCTGGCAGGATTAATAACTGCCTACTTATCTAATCATATTTTATAGGTTTTATTATTTGGAAATTTCTAATGGACTTGCATTGAACAGGTAATGACTTGACTTCTAATTATTCAATATGTAAATAATTCAGCACAATTTGGAGAAAGGGAGGAATTAAATATAGACAGCCCAATGCTAAAGAGTTTTTTCCTGCGTGCTCTTGTCTTCCCTTCAATAATCCTTATCTCTTCCCTCCTGCCTTAGCTTCTCTATTGCTCCTCTACTGACTTGGTATTATAATCTCTGCAGCATTGCGAAACACTTCAAATTCCCATTGCAAACTTCCAAGAAAGCCAATGAAATTGTCTATTAGACATCTTACAATTAAATGTCCCTTTAACATTCTTGTCCCATTTAAGTCAGCCTCTGGCCCTATTGCAACTTTGGATTCTTTCAATGTATGTCCTATCCACCATAAATGTAAATGTACAGAAGAAATTAAATTCAATTTGAAAATAAAAAGGTTATGAAGAGAATGTACATGTCTACAATCAGAAAGAAGATACATTAGCATATATTCTAATAATCAGCGTATATCCCAATCTCCTCATCTATGAGAGAGATTTAATATTTTGTGAGGTGTAATGGAAAACCATAAGAATGAAAAGATAAAACTTTGTTCACATATATTTTCTTTCAATTCTACTTCTGTACCCTTAGGATAATAAAATGTTTAATATCAAGTTTATCAATTGCCCAAGTTCAAACTTTCTTCCTTTTCTAACATCAATCTTTCTATTAGTCACATTACTAATCTTCCAGTTTCGTCTTAAAAACTCAGAGTTATCTTTTACTCAACCACTGTCTCTTACATTCTGAGGCACTAATTTATTTAATCACATTCACTAAACATCTACTAGGTACCAAACACTGAACTAGATCTATCTATACCTACATTAAAGTAGTTCCTGAACCCAGTAAAATTGTGGTAATAAAGAGTACCTAGAGAGCTGACATGATTATATGACTTAATACATTTAAAGCTCTTAAAACTGTAACTGTTACAGAGTAAACATTGTTATCATTTCCCACTGCCAATACCCTAAACTAAACTTAACCATCTAATCTTAAATTACTCCTTTATTCTATCTTTCTACCTTAAATTTTCTAATATTAGTTCCTGTTCTACTTACTAGTTAAAAAAAAAAAAAAGCTTTGTAAAATTCTAATTTTGACATGCTGTCCCTCCTCATGAAAATACTGCCTCCTGATTGTCACACCTAAGAGTATATGCCTATCCTTCAAATCTCACCATATCATCTGTACAATTCTCAACCAGGGGTTAATATAGATTTTTTTTTTCCACACAGACAGGCATTGGGAACCAAGCCTGGCATGACGGTTGGGAACTCTGCCACTGAGTCACTGTAGCACCACCCAAATAGATCATTTTGATCAGGAAAGGCCAGTGCACAGCGCTAGTACTCAGGCCTAGACAAACCTCCTAAAGTGGAGTTCAGTAGTAGGCAAATCTACTCAGCAGATAAGAAATGCAGTTAGGAAAGTAACAGAACAATCACTAGGAAACTGGTCATCACTACCTAGGCAGTTACAGCAACTCATCATAGCATGGACTGATGGTTTCCAGGCAGGCTGCCAGATTCGATGGGTCTGGGAACTCAGAGATTCCTAGGTAAAGTTCCAGAATTTCTTATGTATATGTTCTCTCTGGTATCTATCTGGGCCCCAAGGTGTGAAAGGTAGGGAAAGGGTTGTATGGCCATGGATTATATAGTTAATAGTACAATTATAATAATATTCTTTCATCAGTTGTAATAAATGCGCCACACTAGTGCAAAGTGTGTGTGGATGCTCTGTATATGCTATATTGTTTTTCTGTAAATCTACAACTATTAAAAAAAAAGAAAGTTATGGAACTATGGAACATGCACAGATGCATTGAGACCAAGCGAAGAGCTAAGTAGCTGGTGATTTCCATTTCATGTTCAACTACTCCTTAAAGATTCTAATTTTTTTTTAAAGAAAGTACCCCGTGAACATTTCTTTATGTGTCTTCTAAATACCTCAGAGCACTTATTCATTGTGTTATCTATTCATTCATTAATTCAATGAACTCCTACCAGGTGACAGGCAAGGTGGTAGAAATAGTACTTTTCTATAGTTGAACAACTTATACCTGATTAAAGATTGATTGAAAGTTGAATTGAAATTCCTTTTAGGTTTGCTTCTTATTCTTCCTGCTAAACTCAAAGCCGGGGTCACCACATCACTATATTATATAGTGATATAATGTGACATAGCATATTAGTCACATATGAGTCTCTGTTAGGGTTCTCCAGAGAAACAGAACCAACAGGAAATACACACACACATACACAAAGAGATTTATTTTAAGGAATTGGCTTATGAGATTGTGAGGGCCGACAAGCCCAAACTTTGTAGGATATGTCAGCAGGCTAGAAATTCTGCAGGAGTTGATGTTGCAATCTTGAATACGAATTTCTTATTCCCTGTAAATGTGCTTTTGTTCTTATGGCCTTCAATTGATTGGATGAGGCCTACACACATTACTGAGCAGAATCCCTTTACTTAAAGTCAACTGATTATAGGTGTTAATCATATCTACAACTATGTTCAAAGCAACATATAGAATAGTGTTTGACCAAACAACTGGATACCATAGTCTAGTTATGTTGACACAAAGAATTAACTATAATAACAAAAATGAAGGAGGGACTTAATATATGGCAAATTGAGACATAGTAATTCAGATTGCTTGCCATTTGGGACCAACTATTTAATTCATAGCATCCAGTGAAAAATTAGAATGTGGGTCCCCTTGTAAAAATTATTAAGAATTTCAATATGGCAAGAGCAGAACATGAAAATAGCCAGGGGGCATTTCTGGACACAGTGCCCTTTATGACTGCACAGGTCACAGCTTCTGCAGCTGGTCCCATTGCCATTCCCTTTTCTTTTGTTCCATTTTGGCCAGGCCTCAGTGGGGATATCTCTGCAGTGATGGCAATATTATACATCTGTCCAGTAGCCACTACCCACATGTGACTATTGATGAACTTAAAATAGTGTTAAGGAAACTGAGAAATGAAATTTTTAATTTTTTATTTAAATTTCATTATTTAAAATTTCAATTTAAATCATCATATGTAGCTAGTGGCTACTATTTTGGACAATGCAATTCTTTAGGATGAGTACCAGTAGGAGGTAAACACTATTTAAAGTTCCATGTTTGACTCCATGGATATTCTTTTGTAATTAATGTCTTTGAACCAGAAATTTCCCTTTTTCTATGACTTTGGATAATATCCCACTATTTCCTTTCTGCTGGTGCTAGAAGGTAGCTCATTGCATGTAAATGGAAGAGGTTAATAAGGAAAGCAGAAAGATGGGAAAGATTGCTCTTATAAACAGAGGTGGTAGGCAGAATAATAGCTCTCCAAAGAAGTCCAAATCCCAAAAATGTATAAATATGCTATTTACATGGCAAAATGGACTTAGCACAGGTGATAAACTTAAGGATTTTGCAATAAGAAGTTTATCTTGGATCATCTAAGCAGACCCTATGTATTCAAAAGGGTACTTATAAAGTAAAAAAGGAGGCAGGTGAGGCAGAGATAGAAAAGGAATGTGACAATGAAACCAAGTCCAGAGTGATACAGCCACAAGCCAAGGAATGCTGATAGCTTCTAGAAGCTGTAAAGATTTCCCAGCTGAGCCTTCAGAAGGAGCACAACTCTGCTGACACTTAAATTTTAGCTCTATAAGACCCATTTCAGATTTCTTAATTCTATAAGGTATTGGTATTGGTTTGCATTTGTATTGGTTTAATCCACTAAATTAGTAACAATTTGTTATAGCGACAATGAGAATGAATATAATAGCTTTCAAGCACTCAGTTTTAGCCTCACTATTCTGATCTAAGATTCAGTTCATTTCTTAAAAAAAGTCTTCCAAGATCATATAAGCTATTTTTTTATTTCATTAATTGTGTGAGTGCATATTTATGAGCATGTGCTAAAACCTAAAGAAAAAATATTACAAGCTTATTTTACATGTATTCGAGTGCATTGCTTTTGATTTGTTAACAGTATTGGACATACAAATATAGTAACCATACCAATTTAATAATTACAATAGTGATAAGAATTTTGATTAGTGATTTTCTTCATCCAACCATCATATTGAGTTTTGTCTTTTTTTAAAATGAAGAATTCTGGTGACTTTAAAGCCAGCAATAATGAATGCCCAATTCTTACTTAGAAATTCTATTACTAGGCTCAGTTATTTTTGTATGCTTCTGAGGAATCTAGTCAAAATAGCTCTTCTCTAATTAATAAACCCTTTTAGTAGATACCCAATAATATATATAATAAGTACAATAGTTGATTATCTTTGGCTGTGTGCTTGCCTTTTACATATAGTCTGCCTTTTCTTTTTAACCATGTCATAGAATCAAAGGGCTCATCCTGAGTTGGTCAGTGAAAGCAAGAGCTTGCCACTTTTCTGAGTTTTCATTCATCTCATTACACTTCTTCACCTGCTTGCCACACTCAAAACTGCATACTTATCTCTTCATTTTTTTCCATAAATAGGGCAAAAGATAGAAGAATATTTTGATTATTATTATTTTTCTGCCCACCACAAATCCTATCGATTCCAGGCTTGCAATCAAGGGTGAATTTCTGAATCTTGGATAAGAGACCAAGGAGCTCTGGAGGTGAAGGGACAACTTCTGGAGAAACTGGAGTTGGTGGAGAGGCTGCAGCAGCTGACCCCTCTCCATGTCATTATAGCCAAAACCAGAAAAAAACAAATAATGTGCAGTGAATTTTAATGCTTGCAGAACTATTTCAGAAAGAAATACCTTCTCAGAATCAGTAGGCTTAAAGGTACAGATGTTTTAACTGTTACAATAGTCTGCTACCAATTTAAGATCTGAACACTAATTGCTTTTTAATTGCTTTAATGGAGTTGTCTCATCCTACATATTAATATTTTCTAGAGTCTCCCACCTCACTTACTCTGGGCTTTGCTTTAGGACTTTAGCTTGGTCAATTGAAGGCAATGTAGAATTTGTTTAAATTCATTGCTGCATTGTCGTGATTCATCTATATGAGTCCGTTAGGGAATAGTAGAATAACACAAAAAATTCTTCTTTATTTAAAATGTCAAAAGCAATCAGAGGGGCGGGCCGCGGTGGCTCAGCGGGCAAGAGTGCTTGCCTGCCGTGCCGGAGGACCCCGGTTCGATTCCCGGCCCCAGCCCATGTAAAAAACAAACAAACAAAAAAAATATAATAAAACAAGAAAATGTTTAAAAATGTTTCCCTTTCTTCCTCCCTTCCTTCCTTCTCTGTCTTTCCTTCCTTTCCTCCCTATAAAAAAAAAAAAAAAAAAAAAAAAAAAAAAGCAATCAGAGCCACATTTGAAAAGTACCAGTCCTCCCCATTCTGCTTTTTCTCTATTCACTTTGATAGCCATAAATCCCAAGAGATGAACACAAAAAAGATCCTCAACACTGATCCAAAATTGACCTTAGTAAGCAGAAGTCTACCCTTAGCTCACTCCACTGCCTGCCCAAGGTAGAGGAGGAGGAGGAGGAGGAAATGACCACAGTTAGTGTGTATGTATAAATTTCTGAATTAAAATAATGCATTGTTAATTGTATAGATTTGAACATATGGTCAACTCAATTATTAAAAAAAAATCTAATTTGTCAAAAGGGAAAGAGAGATAATGATGGAGCAATTATGCCTCTGAACTTATTTCTTAATTATCCAGGCAAGACTGCTAATGATGTCTGTTTCCTAGGTTCCACTGGCAGTACAATGATTAAAGGTCATGCGAGAACATTTGTTCCAAGGAGACATAAAGTCAAAATGGCAAACTCAGAATATACACCTGAAGTCTAATATGAGTACAAGTTCATGGTGCAGAACAGCAGTCTAGGGATTTTTATAGCCCCTGTGTTAATCATAGAATTTATTCTGTTTCATGACTCTAAACCCCATTAACCAGCAATGATTGGTAGTCTAATAATCTAGGTAGTGAACTCAAAGCTGAGGATGTGTCCGATGAGATCATCTGAGCTGCCATTACTGAGAAAACAAAACAAAAACTGAGGCGCCATATAATGTTAAGAAGCTTTTTTAAATTTAATTTTGAGAATCTTAATCCAATCTCATGAGTAGTAGAGCCATAAACGTGAATATGCTAATGACAGCGGCTTCACAACATGAAAATGGTACTATAGGCAGGGCCTAGAGAGAAGCATTGCCTCCGAATTGTCCCCTGGAGCCACTAACAAAGCTTTAGGATAAATAAGAGCCACAGACAAGCTTGGGTGTTCCAAACAGAAGTAAGCCCTGTGCTTTTCTAGTGCTTTCCATTTCACAACACATAATACTACCTGGTTATATAATAAAATATATCCCCTACTGAGAGAAAAGCTGTTTTTCTCCTTCAGAAAAGTCCAGGAACGTCAGAGAATGCTCCAAAAATCTCTTGAAATCTAACTCTGCTGTTTGAACATAGCTATTCTTATAATAAAGTATATATTTCAAATAGTTATTTGTTTGGTCATATAATTCTAAAACAGCGGTTTTCTCCTCAACCACTGCTATTTTAACCTACAACTATATTGTATATTTCTTTCAGTAACAGAGAAAGAGTAAATTCTTGTTTGAGAGAACTGTCAGTTATATTTTCTTTTCAGGAAGAAAATAGTGCAGAAAAAGTGAAATGAGTTTGAAAGATTTACTCATTTAACTTATGTTGTTTTTAGAATCTGCACTCTTCTGATAGAATTTCACCTCCAGCTTTATAAATTTGAAATGTTTGTATTTTTTTTTCAAAAAAAAATGTTAATTAGAATAAAGGCATTTTTCCCCTTATTTCTTTAAACGAAATTTAGAAGTTTCCCACTAAAATTTGCTTTGAAAGACATGTTTTCTTTTCCTGCTCATTCAGTGTTACACTGTGAAGCAGAAAGTTTGTATTTAGGAAATTAAATTTGTTGAGCACCATTTTTGTTTAGAAAAACAAATCCAAATTTGATTTGAGTAATAAATTATTTGCCCTCTTAAAGTTCACTAGTAAAGTGTTTACTAATTAGACATTGATTTCTTTATGGACTATGTATTTATTTTAAACTTTCATTTTAATGAATCTGAAAAATATGAATATTTAGATTTGCAATTCTTTATTTAACCCTATTTTTTAAAGCTTATACTTACCCATTAGAGTGGAAGGTAATAAAAATTACCACCTCAAGGATGAACTCACATTTAGGTTAATTAAAGATAATTACATGTGGAAATATCTGTAGATATGTGCATACACACAGGTCAGTTTACACACATATGTGTATTACCTGCTGTATTGGCTGAGAGAGCCTGGGAGTAAGAAAGCCCAGTATTAACAAGCACACTATGATCTAGATCTGGTTTCTCATACACTTCTCCATTGAAAAGATCCAGAGGTCCTTGGAGAAATGTCTGATTCTACAAAGGGGGCATGAAATAAACAAAATGAACCTGGGCCATCTTGTGGTACCAAGCTGTAATAAAGTGCTCAACAAACCACATATTGATGGGGGATATGTCAGAGGGATACAGGAGACAACTGAAAGAGCTCTCAATGGCCAAAACTGAAACAATTTGTTCAACATAATAGATAAAGTAGTATTAGATTATAACACAAAGTATAAAGTAATTATTCATGAATCCATGTTGATATAAATGAATGATTGAATAAATGGATGGGGAGTATAGACAAATATTTGTACAGAATTGCCAATCATTTATGTAAATCTTCTACCCTTAAGCAGGTGGAACGTAAATCCTTACTGCATAAGTGTAGGCTGTGTCTAGTGACTTCTTTCCAAAGAGTACACAATAGCCAAGGGGAAAACAGGTTAGCTGATGGCCACTGCCCTGACTAGGTGACCAAGAAGAGCAGCAACCTGATAAGCAATATTGAAGATACATGATGGGAGCAGAGAGGTCTTCCTCCCAAAACATATGACCCAGTCCAACCATGAGAAAAACATCAGGCAAATCCCAGTAGGGACACATCTGACAATACATCTGTTGAATACTCCTCAAAACCTCTCAAGGTCGTCAAAAACAAGGGTAATCTGAGAAAGAGTCACAGCCAAGAGAAGCCTAAGGAGATATGAAAACTAACTATAACATGGTTTCCTGGAGTGGAAAATAAGACAATATGAATAATATGGACAGTACTTACTAATGTATCAATATCAGGTCGTGAATTGTGACAAATGTGCCATACTAACGTAAAAGGTCAAAAATAGGGGGAAATGGGTGTGAGAATGTGTGAACTTTTTGTACTCTCTTCGCAGTTTTTCTTTAAATCAAAAACTATTCTAAAACAAAAAGTTTACTTTAAAAAAAAAAAATACCTCCCCAGAAAACTAAAAGAAAAAAAAATTATTTTTATTAATTTTTCTTAGTCACCAAACAGTAAATTGTAAAGTTTCCTGCATTGTGGGGAAAGTGGCAGAGTTGACCCTAAACAAATACTCGTTTTAATGTTTTTCCCTTGAAGCCATCTGTTACAGCGTAGAGATAAAGGACCAGTTATGCCTCAGTTGACTTGGATGGATATCAAGTGAATGAAATAATATTGAGTGAGATGCAGAAAAGAGAGAGAAATATTGTGTGACTATTACTGGGAATTTAAGTAAAAGGAAGTTTTCCTTTTTTTACTCTCTCCCCTGTCATTGTATTCCTTCGACCTATTCTGACCTGGAGTGGGCCCTTCATCTCAGAGGTAATACAAGGTTCCAGGAGCCCTCAATGGAGTAAGAATATCAGTGATACATTTCATTTTATCCTGATCACTTTTTCTGATAAATTAGGAAACATCTACAGAAAATGAAAGGTGGTAATACAGTAAATATTCAAAAACCATAGATTAGGTTAAGTAAATTAATTTAAAGCCAAGAAATTTATGATACATGACTGTACAGCATAGAATATATGTCATAGTTGCTTACTCTATAGTGTACCCCAAACTTTATAACATTTGAACAAATTAATAATGTGTTGCAAAATCAGGTTTTCCAAAGAACGCCATTAGGAAAGGGCTTATGTTACTAATATACTAAAATTTCATCAAAATCTCTAATGAATTTCCAGAGCTAAATGTTGAGACATTTTCCAGTAATTACATAAGAAACCAAGTTATTTGTTTCTCTTTGGGTAACATTTTCAAAGACATGGAATCCTGGAGCTTCTTTATGCATTTAATTGTAAGGGAAACTGTCATTCAAATTCCTCATTTAAAAGGACCATCATATAATATGATGGATGATCATGAGACATGATGATGAGAAATGATCATTTATATTCAAAAAGTAGCACATATGCCTCAGGAACAGCATTGGCAGAGGTCTTGTCTGTATTGACTTCTCATAATATCTGCTATATTTCTTGAGAAATTTGTACTAACCAAATTTTAAGAAGAAATATATATTTTGCAGTTGAAGAAAACATTAACTTATCATGCTGAGTCATTTTGGCTACTGTTTGTGTGACCTTAGGTAATTAAGACCCTCTTCGTCTTCAGTTTTCTCTTTGTGTAGTACCATAAATGAGTCAGATGATTTCTAGGACCAATTCATATTTTTCAATTTTATGATGTAAAGTCACTGATGATAAGGACTATGTCTTGTAGCAATATCACATAGAAGTGCTTAGCACATAAATGAACATGTCTTGACTAACTGAATGAATGATGTTATGTTCTTCCTTGGGAAAATGTTAGCAAAATAATTTCACATGGGCAGGCCACAGTGGCTCAGCAGGCAAGAATGCTCGCCTGCCATGCCAGAGGACCCGGGTTCGATTCCCGGTGCCTGCCCATGTAAATTAAAAAATAATAATAATAATAATTTCACATGTTTATAAATCATTTCCAAGTGATACCTTTTATTCATGCTCATCATTATGCTTTGTCTCGAGGAGTTTTTTTTACAAAATTATTAACTGAAAAGGGGTCCTTGGACTGAAATTTAAGACTTGTAATGATAAAGCAAAATTGTAAAACATAGATAATAATGCTTAACTATTTTTAAGTGGCTTATAAAAATCTAGTAATTTTTCTGCTTGATATATAAAAATAAGTTTTTAACTGGCCAACTTGGGCTATCCACCAAAGCTATTTTTACCATGCAAATGTATGTGGGTACATATGTGCATGACAGTTTTATAAAGTGCCATAGGAAGGCGTTAAGCTAATCAGTAACAGAAAATATCTACCAGATGAAGATTAAGATCTCATTCAATTTGTGTTGAGAGGAGTAACTATTTATTAGCCCACAGTACTTTTCAGTGAACTCTACTTCTATGACAATGACTACCAAGAAACTAAAAGCATCCATTTAACTTACCCATGAAATTTAAATGCATTATGTCTTAATGTCAGATAATAATTACTGTAATTAAGTAATCCCTTAACTCAGTTAAAATTAGAAATGAAAGTGTGAACATCAGATTTTTTATAATTTCCATTAAGGAATGTCAGGTAAGAGCTATTCAATATATATATAAGTATATATTTAAGTTGTATCTGACATATCCAGATATACTAAGGTGAAGGCAAAATTTTGTTGAATGACTGGGGAGGCACTCAGGTTTGTTTGTAGCTTTGAAATATTAATTATGGTAGTTATTGAGAAAGTTTATATAATTTTTTTAACAAAGCATAACAATAAAATTATTATTACTAGAGAAGGTCCTGGAAAGATATGATATTATGATATGATATGATAGCATGGCAGAGCATAGCAAAGAAGAGCGTAAAAAAGCATAGGGTGTGTGTGTGTATTCATATGCATGTAATCCATTTAAGATAGGATATTTCCAATTGGGAAACTAAAATGATAAAAGCTGAGGAAAATACTATAAAAATCTTTAAATCTATGAAATTTCTCAAACAGCAAGGATTCCCTGACATTTGGGAAAATGTAAACTTTGACTATGCTTTTTTCCTGTCAAGAGTAAACCAACAGAAGAGATGGTTCAGATGGAAAGGGTGAACAAGTTTTCAGTACATTCATTAATCACTCCCAACAACCAAATTTTAAATAGATTCAAAACCTCTAATGAAGAAAATAATATAACTTCCTAAAACGTTCTTTTATAAGTCAGAGTAGGGTGGGTAGAAACAAATTGGAAAAGCCGAACTTTTCATTTCTTTGTGTTTGATCATATAGAGCCAAGACGTAGCTGAGATGTGGCTACAAAAATCTTACCAGAAAATCTTGTGCTGAATTAAACCATTATAGGCCCCTACAAGGTCCTCATTTTGCCTCCCAATATTTTGCTTCAGAGTTTGGAAAGTAAGATGGGAAAGTTAGAATCGGAAAAAAAAAAAAAAAGTCATTCTGTTAAAGGTATCCTGAGAATAAATAAATGAACTCTTTTTCACAGGTGCCCTAACACCTTCTTACTGGGGACATGTGCCAGAGTTGTTTCATAAAGTGTGATTCACTTAACTGGCTGAATATGAAATACTTATTTTGGTCACATCTTGATTAACAAAACCTGTTTATACAAATATAATTCTCAAGAACATCTTTAACATTACATCCTATTTTGTTGATGTCTGAAAATTACTGTAAATCATAATCCTTTTCAAATATACTTTTGTTTCACAATAGGCCCTTTAATTACCCATTTGATTAATATAATTTATGTGTTGCCACCATATCTTTCCATAACCATTTAGATTTACAAAATTACTGAGAAAATTTCCAAGGCCATTAATTTTAAACATAGTTCTACCACAAATGATAGTAAAAGTGTACTTAATATTTTTGTCTTATGTATCCTGTATGGCTAGTCCTCACTGAATTGGCTGGATAGAGAATTTATCAAGTAGCCTACAATCTAGTAAACTGCAAACTTGAGACCACCTTATTTAATTTAACATTAAAATTTTATACTGCTAATTTTAAATACTATAGCTTTTTCTGGAGAGAAAAAAGTAGTATTTAACATTTAATATTGAGACACATGGTAACTAGGCCTTTTTTAAGTGTGACTGAAGCATAAACATTTCTACCAAAATTGCTAAAAGATAAAAGTTTAGTAACTATAGTAAGACTGTGTTGATTTTATTTGTTCACGTAGTCATTCAGAATATATTGAGCATTTAATTTCTAGACACTGTGCTAGACCCAGGGAGATCAAAGAAGAATGAGACACAACCTCTGTCTTTAAGGAATTTGCAGTTCAGTTAAGGGATGCAGATATTCGGAATGATAAATGCAGTAAGATGTTATTAGAGTTAAAAGAATGAACAGAGAATAAGAGAATGAACAATAAATTGGCCTGGGGTGGGGGTGGGGAGTCAGAGAAGGCTCTACAGAGAAGGTTTCATTTGATTGGTATGAGAAATGAATAGGATTTCCCAATTGAAAAAAAAAATTAGGAAACACATGCCTATCAGAGGAAATAATGTATACAAAGACTCAGAATAATAAATGGGCATTGAGTTCAGTGATAATTCCAGGTTCTGGAGGTTGGAGTATATAGTGAGAAGACAAAGAGATGAAATTAAAATTGTTAGTAGCAGCAAAATTATGCAGGAAGGTCCATGCTAGTGATGCTGAGGGAATTGGTCTTTGCCCTGGTGGCAGTCATAGAATTTATGGCACTAACTGGGGCTCATGTGATAATGAAAAGGAGAACAGTAGCTCAGACCACAGTCATACTCAAAGAAACCAAAGTATATATTCACCCACACAATAGGGAACACAAATCTTTTGGTAGGGAAATGCCACAGTAAAAAAAATTATCATAATACTTGTGATAACAGTACATGAGAGAACTAGAATAAAAGAAAACTCTTTTGGTTCCTATTGTGATGATGACGTAAAGTTAGTGGCAATGGAGATAGTAAGGAAACAGAATTTGGGAAGTATACTGAAGTAGAATTGATAGGCTATTGTGACCAATTAAGTATGGAGCAGGAGGGTGGAGAGACAATGTCCAGGCTGCCTCAGAAGAATTTATCAGAAAAGAATGTGTGTATATTAACAACATTATTTACAATAGAGAATTCTGTAGGAGGGGAAGATTTGGATGGGGATGGGAACGGAAAGGAGGCTAGACAGTGTGTTTCGATTTTGAGCATGTTAAATTTGAAATGCCAATGTTAGACACAGGAAATTGAAATCTACTTGTGAACTGTATAAGGAAGATGATTTGTAGATATATAGTACTTTCAGAGCTATGCACCTAAAAATAGTAATTGAAACTATGAAAGTAGAGATCACCCAAGAAGAACATGTAGAGAGAAAAGAGGAATTTAAGTTGGTGCCATAAGAAACTTAACAATAGACTTCTATGAGAAGAGCCTGTGATCAAGACTGAGCAACTATCCAGAATTAGGAGAAGAATCAGGAGAGAGTGTGTATCTGGAATACAGAAAAAACTCAAGTATAGTCAACAAAATCAATTGCTTCAGAGAGAAATAGGGTAAGTTCTGAGTAGAAGTCAAGGTTGCTTGTGTCATACTGCAGATGCAGTTGAGTGGTTAGGGCAGAAGTCCAAATGTATTACCATTAAGGAAGGCCAGGTGAGAGCTATAAAATGCAGCCATCAAGGGATTATTCTTCCAACTAGTTGATGAAGAAAAGAAGAAATATTGGTGGCAATTTGAGAAAAATTATTTTTAAAATAGGGGAGGCTTAATTATTCTTTGTAAGCTGAAGCAAAGAAGTCAGAGGAGAAGAAATTATTAGTATTATAGAAAACAGAGGGAAATTTGATGGGGCAATATCTGAGGCAAAGGTAATGGGATCTAGCTTTAAGGAAAAGTAATACATATCTTCCTTTAATACTTGAGAGAAGGTGAACAGACAGGTACAGTTTTCAGAACATGTAGAGGAAGAAAGGAAAGAAGTTGAAAAATTTGAAAGTTTCCATTATAAAATAGTACAGTTAAAAATGATTTGTGTTATTCACTAAATGAATTCAAGACCTTTCATGGCAAATATGTGAGGTTTCATGTTACATTTTAAATGGGGCGAAATGGAAGTTGGATATTATTTTATGTGTATCATTGGACATTTAGGTTCTCATCTGCTGAAGGATGATAGCAATCATATTTGACAGATATTGTTCTATATTATCTTGAGTTATTGAATATTAGCTGTAACAAAGAAAGGTAAAGTAGCAATACTGACTGAGTGAGCTTCTACTCTGAGCCAGATACTGTTTAGCAGGTTTTCCAAAAGTCCCTTTATAAAACCATTATTATCCACATTTAGTAGAAATTGAAATCAAGGCTCAGAGAGTTTAAGAGATCACATGACCACTTAATAATGGAACCAAGATTCTAACATTAGAATCTATGAGCTTTCCTTTACCTCAGGATTCCTCTCTATAGAGCTGTCAGAATTTTCATTACCTTTAAGTTAAAATTCTAAAAAAATATCTTTATGAGAAATTATCAGAAGTGTTACTTCAAGTTTTTCATCTTCAAAAATTATTTGTGGACTGATAAAGAAATAATTGAAGCTGTTGAAGAAATAGAACTGAGACCTTTCTTCTCTGATGGGAGCTAGGAACCAGCCAATTTGGGCTTTTTTTTTATATGTATTATTTTGTTTGTTCTCTTCAGCTAATCCATTCTAGAATCATTTTGACTGCAAAAAAACTAGAGCATGTGTTCCAATCCATCTCTCGAAGACCTTGGGGTGACACAGCCCCAATATCAAAGAACACACTAGTCAGAGAATTATGGGTGAATTTTATTGGGACTTACAAATAGGAGAAGATCCTTCCCAGTGGGGATGGGGAAGTACGAGGACTTCAAAGGGTTTAGGACAATGGTGTGAGATCAGAGTTTCAACAGGGTCTCATGACACAGGAGTCTGGAAGTTTGTTATCAATAGTGATCATGGGAGGGGAGTTTTAATGCTTTGTTTACAATACCATCTGTACATTCTCCCACCTTCCCTCCTTGAGGAGATATGATGACCTTTAACTTCTGTCCTGGTCATTGTAAGCAGCTACATGCAATCTTATTCTCAATATGGAAGGGGGTCCCAGGCCCTGGGTCTCCACAACCCATCTCCCCCTCCCCCGCAGAGTATTTTGAGCTTAGGACAGACAATGCATCCATATTCCACAACAACAGTATAAGAGACAACAAAACACTAGGAGCTCCCCCCCATAGAGATAGCAACCCCAGAAAGAGATAACCTCACAAAGAAATGCTGCCATGCCAAGAAAGTGAATTAAACCATTTAAATAGGGGGTTTAAGATACTTTTCCGTATTTTCTAAGGTACGGAATACTGCTAGGCCAGCAGGTTATCCCATGTAGTCCAATTTGCAGGGGCCACAGTTCAAGAAAGGCCAGTTGTGACTGAAGATGGCAAATCCATGAAAATCCAACATTGGGTTCGATTGTGGGCATGAGTTACCACTGAAGCACATTGTAGGAAGGTGTTTGTTAGGGTGCTATGGGCAAAAAGAAAGATGTTTATGAGGAACAATAAGGGGACCAACAAAATACGTGCTAGGTTTCCATTGGTTGACAATAAGGACTCATGTGAGTGCATCTGCATCCATATTACCGGGTAATGTGTTGGGAGTATGGGGAGGGACGTGATAGAGATCACCTTTCATTGTTGGTAGGCATCCCAGATGTCAATGCACAATTATGGTCCCCAGAGGGGAGTCACCTATGACTGTCCATTGTTCCTGCTTCCAGGTTGCCATTCAGGACATAAGGCCTTTGTAAACCGTCCAAACTTTGGGGCAGATAGCTGGCATGTCTCCTGGCTCATGCACTATTACTATCCATACTTCACTTAACTCAGCTCAGCAAATGCTTTGCATAGTGCCAGTCTCCCACCACAGACTATCAGTACTGGGTTGTCCTGCCACAATGGTCCAGGTAGGAGGCTGCCCTCAAGTGGCTGCATCAGTGTAACAAGCATACTCAGGAATGTTACCTATGTACCTACTTCAGATGCAACAACTTTAGCTGTTGAATCTTCTATATAGAACACTAGTCTGAGAATCTCATGCATTTCTGCTCTTGGAGAACCCTTGGAGGGCTGGTATTTAAAATGCCACACTGTTGCAGGTCAGCTTTCCACTTGGTCAGTGTGCTTACTTGAGCACTGCCAGAGCACGGCTTAGAAGCCATGTCCATTATCCACCCCTGAATAGAGATGTCTGTTATCCACCCCTGAATAGGGATGACTGGGCATTGTTGCATCAGTCCCTTTATTTCAATAAGGCATCATATGCAGCATGCTATTGCTTTTCTGGGGGACTGTATCTCAGTTCTTCCCCTTTCTATAATTGTGACCAGAAGTCAACGGACATTTATTTAGAATGTTGCTTCTGCCATAGATCCCACCCAAAGTCAATATCCGTGCTGACTACATCATATTAACAGGGTGGGTCTGTATCTGGGCCCCCCAGTACTTAGGCTTGTACTTTCACACAGTTGGCCTTTGCAAAAGGCCGCCTGCTGCAGGTCCTCCCATTTCCAAATATGGCCTTTCCTAAATAGCATATAAGTAAGTTTTAACATTGGGCTAACTGAGGAACAAAAGGTTTCTAATCCCCCAACAACCCCAGGAAAGCCATTAATTGTTTTGTGTATGTATGTTATATACAATAGGAAAATATTGTACCTTATCAATTACTGCAGAAGGAATAATTTTTGTCTTACCCCACCATACAGCACCTAATAAGTTGACAGGGCAGTCAAGACATTGCAGTGTGTCATGATTAATTGCCCATTCCTAACACTCCAGGTGAGATGACAGTGAGCCTGAGGCTTCTTTCAGTTCTAAAAGAGAGTTATTGGTTAATATGATATCATCAATATAATGAAATAGACTTTTCCACTTAGCCAAATCCTTTGCTCTGGGACAGATGAGGCAGATGATTAGGCTATGAACATAGCCTCCTGGGAGCATGGTGAAAGTCTCTGGGAGCAGGTTTACTGGCTTTATTAAGGGAATACTAAAGAAAGCATTAGTTAAATCTAAAACAAAGTGATAGGATATAATTGAGTGCTAATTCCTTGTGGTGAAGAGTGCTAATTCTTTTGTATGCTACATACAAGGGTGGTACTATTTATCCTTTCTTCCCACCCTCGTTAAATGGCATGTAGTGGCTTTTGCTGCTTGTTCTACCTTAGTTGTCATTTGCAGTGCTCCTAACAGGGGCCATGCTATGGCTGCTGCTATTTGGCAGTCTCCTTTCTTCTTACTCAAATTTAGTTGCCCTGCGATGTGTTGCAAAATAGTTGGCAACACCACCAGATTTGTCAGTGCATCACCGTACTCTCATGGCATTCATCTGGGGAGGTTGGCTACCAGATGAATGATAGAAGCTAATTTGGGACATCCCCCAAGGTTAGTTATCTTGCTATCTGTTGCAAAACAATTTGCAGCACCACTGCAGTTTTCTGGGCATCTCTCCCAGCAGTCCCCATTCATCTAGGAGAGCAGCCACCCCTCCCCACATGGACAGTAGAGGTCAACTTGGGATTTCCCCCATGGATAGCTATCCTGCTATCTGTGGCAAAACAGCAAGCCCACTGTAGTTTTCAAGGTGTCCCCATACTCTCCCGACAGTGGGAGGGCAACCAGTCCTCCCCACATAGTTGATAGAGACCAATTCAGGATTTCTCTCATGGAATTCTCCCTTCCCAAGACTCAAGCCCACTACAGCTGGCAGCTCTTTGGTCTCCTCGCTGATTTGCTGATTGTTTCAACCCAGCTCTCAAAGAGCTCAGGTAAGCACAACCAAATAGAACTCTAGGCAAAGAACTAGGCATGAATTTTATTAGGACTTATGAGCAGGGGACAATTCATCCTGATGGCAGCCAGTCAGGAAATGGAAGTTAATGCTCCACAGTAGGGGTGGAGGTAGGGTGCAAAGTCTTATAAGAGTCTGGTACAAAGGTGTGAGAACAAAATTTCAGCAGGGTCTCATGACAGGGGTTTGGAGGTTTGTTAAAACAGTTATCAAGGGATGGGAGTTTTCATGGTTTGTTTACAATACCATCTGTACATTCTCCCACCTCCCCTCCCTAAGGAGATATGATGATTTTTAACTTCTGTCCCGATCATTATAGACGGCTTTGTGCAGTAACTTACTCTCAGTTTGGAAAGGGGTCTTCACAGAATCAAAAGTGAGAAAAACAAAAATGGAACTTGTGACCATTGCTGGAACCTATTTATGACTCTAGAATCACATAAGGGTCAAAAAGGTTTTTTTCAAAATTTCCTTGAAATTCAGAGCACTGGCAGACTAGAGTCCATAAACTTTACCTCAAATGAGATGTTGTGACTAAGCTGAGCCTTTAGGTCAAGTGTAACCTCAGGTATAGGGAGCAGGTGGGCACAAGGTCTGAACATTAGGATGGAACCCAAGAAGACAGATGATTTGGATTCAACGATATTGAATATTCAGTTCCTCTAACGAATCCTGGATAGTACCTGAATAACTAAGAACATCAGCAGTGTTTTAGTTAATTACTGGTAGGGATATATATATATATATATATATATATATATATATATATATATATATATATATATATATATATATATATGTACACATATACATACACCAAAGAATTTGGTAGGATATGCGGTAAGATTGTATCATGTTTGAGTTCTTTTGCCAGATGCAAAAGCCTAGAGTTTATGAAAATTCACAAAAGCTAAGAAAGATTGAATATAGTAAAGGAAATCTTAATCATTGCTTGCTTATCAACTTCTCTTTATGTAAGTATATTGAACAAGGAAACATGAGGTACTCAGAATTCTTCAGTATGGGCTATTTATCACACCAGGTCAATATACTTCTATTTTATTCACTATGATTAATGCCATACAATTAAAGAGATGTATGTAGACAGAGGCAAGACTCATTTATGGTAAAGAGAAATCTTTTTTTTTTTTTTAATTTTTTTCAGCCTCAGTCTAACTTTATTCTTTTTTCAATAATGAATTCTAAATGGAGTTCATTCACTTGAACCAAATGCTCATGAGGAAAAGCCAGCTACAGACTTATAACTAAACAGATAGTTTTGAGAAACACTGCCATCTTTTTTCAGTTTGTACTATGACTAGTGATAATTGGGCTTACTTCCTAGCAGTTGGATACTCTCTGTATAAAAGAAAATATAAAACTAAATTACAGATGTTATGCCAAGCCTAGGAAAGAAAAGAAATGAGAAGATATAATTGAACCCGTAAAGGGTTCATTTGTAAATGGGACATTTCTTCCCAGGAAATGAAAGATCTCATGGCAATACAATGAATATACTTCTGATGTATGGTAATTAATTCTGAATGTGGGTTATCTACCATATTGCTCACTATAGAAGATGAATTGTACAACTGAATTATCAGGGTCTTGGAAGTAAAATTAGCATAACCTTAGCAGAAAATGAAGTTTTGAACCTCATCTTCACATTGAAAGCATAGATCAAGTCATCCTGTCTTATTTCACTGCCCAAAGGTCCAATTATAAAGAGGAAATGAAGCAAGGAAGGAACAGCTTTCCTATGTATTCTTCCATGACATGAGTTTTTTTGGTTATCACACCAAGTTTAGAGGAAGATTGAGATACCTTTACTCCATTAATTCTGGCTTCAAGATAAGAGTCAGATAAGAGGAGATATTGTCCCCAGGAAGAATATTTTTTTCATACCCAGATTGGGAATGAAATGGTGAAGTCCAAAATATTGAAAGGTACACATAATTATTTTTGCTGAAATTACAATAATTAGGGCATTTTCCTAACAAATTAAGACAAGGAACTGCCTTGGTTAAATTTGTATGCCATTTTATCTTAGCCAGTTTATTTGGGCTTTAACCACAATTATTGACTCTCTCAAGACTGTAAAATTCACCCTTTTCATTTAGCCTTCAGCTATTTCATAGATGGACACAAACAATTCACTATTTTATCCTCTTTGAATTGCTAAATGATAAGTCAATTTAATGAAAATGCTCATCAGTTGGGTTTAAAGAGAAAGACTTGACTTCATATAATCTATACCATCTATATAGGCGAACAAATTCTGGGGTCATTTATATAGTAAGAATCAAATCTAGAACTGAGGTTACATGAATTCAAATAGTCACATAAAACCAGAAAAAGAGGACTCTCATAAAAGTGTTAATATCCACCAGAATAATTATTGAATTAAAAAAATTTGAATTATCTTTCCTATTCTTTATTCCTCTGATTTATACAATTCAACTGGCATCAGAAAGTAGCTTGTTGGGTCCCAGGCTCACTCATTCTGCAAGTCATCCTGTCTCAGTGCATTCCCCACAGCATTGAAACACTAGCCTCATTCCTACTGAAATAATGTGACATTCGTAAGTCTCAAGAGGAGGTTTCCACAGCAGTTTCCTCAGACTTCAGGAGAAAACACCCTCCACTATTCACACTGCATCTTATAAGCACTGCCCCACCTAAAAGATTTACCGCCATATTCAAGTGTTGTTTGTACTGGTAGCACATTAGAAACAACAGTCTCTCAGTACAAAATCAGCCAATTAAATCCAGGTGCTGTCACATGATGAAAAATGACTTATAATTGTTTTAAAAGAATGGGATAAATCTATCAATTCTGCATGTTATATAAATATGAAGAGTCAAGAGTGAATTTTAAACCGTATAAAGAATATATAATATGAGCATATTTTGAAAATAAAAAGTAATACATTAACATATGTTAACCTATATAGAAAAAAATTTGGAGAGTAATACAGCATGCTATCAAATGTGATTATTTAAGATGCAGTGAAGAGTGAACAGAGGGCAAATGCAGATATAAAAGGAATTTTCACCATTATGTAAAATGGTAATGATTGGATTTGTTAACATCCTTTTGTAAGTAGAAGAAAAAACTGCTTAATAGTTCTATTTACCCTTTACATTCTGTGTAATGCTGTGCTGTCTTCCAAAGAAGTACCCAATTTCATAAAACAAAAAGAACTAAAAGAATGCTGAATGAAATTTATGTGTATGTGTTCCTTTTAAATTGTTTTTGTTCCTATAGCTATAATAAAGGTAATATACACATAGGCATATTAATACACATGCATATACATATACATCCATAGATATACACATACAAATTGGAAATTTCCACTGACCTTATGAGCTTGACTCAAAAATATGTTCAAAAGGTAAGCTTTTGCCTTAAACAATAGCTTAGGCAAACATCTGGCATGATGTATACTCCTGACTTTAAAAATTAATGACATTTTTTTTGTCATGTATAGTTATTCTGCCATGAACTAGAGCTCATTTTGTGGCACACAAATAACAATGAACAGAACAGAGATGTAACAAAGGTCATCTGACCTGGCAGATTAAATTGTGTGTGTGTGTGTGTGTGCGTGTGTGTGTGTGTGTCTGTGTGTGTGAGGGGGGAGGGGATTAGGTGCACTTTCTATATCCAACGTAGTTATTTAATCCTCACAATAAGACTTCAAAGTAAACATTATCATCTTCATTATATAAATGAGAAAATGGATAAACAGAAACTCAGAGAAGCCTAGGTCTGATTGACACTAAAATTTCTAGACCTTTCATTAAACCCATTTTTCTGTATCAGCAGCCCTGTCTGAAGCAACTTCTTACTTACCTTATGCTGCCTCTATCTGCTGAAGTACCTACCACCTCTTGTGAGGGTCTTGCTTATTCTACATTCAGACTCCTGACTTTTCTCAAATTCATCAATGCACATCCTTGATTTGGTACAACAACCTATTGGGCATTAAGTTTTAATAAAGTGAACTTCAGAAAGGGGTTTACAAATTGCATGTTCCTCATATGTTCTCATTCTAGGCTTATTTTGTTTTTCATAAAAATCTCTACATTTGAAGAGGCAGTGTAGCAAAATTTCCCACCCAATGTAAGAATGCAGTCAGGCTGATTCCCTAAAATTAGTATACCATTTTTATTCACAACCATAATAACAACACATTCTAAAGGTGCCAAAGCCTTGTCCAAAAGAGTAAATATCTGATCGTAAGATTTAAGGCAGACAGTAAACTGAATGGATATATAACTTAGGACACAATATCTTACTTGATTGCCCTTAAATCATAATATATTGCTTACTACTTGTTTCTTATTTGTATCAAACACCTGATTCTGAGGCAAATTGTGAAAAGTATAGAACCACCTTTGTTGACATATAATGTAGCTAAGTAATGTAGCTAAGTTTAGAAGTCTTATTTTATTAACCCTTTAGTGAGACATAATGCAAATTAATTTTGTGAGTTTGGACTAAGATATTTCCCTTGCCTGACCTAAAAATCTCCTTTCAACCAGAATGGATGTTGTTGGGCTGAAGCTTGAAGAAATGCATTATTGGCATTTTTGTGAAAGATGTAAGTTCTTATAAAACACAGATTTCTGGATTTTAATATTTCATGGCAATATATAAAGATCAGTTTGAGAACCCACAGCAGTATTCCAAAAATGTTGGTAATTTAAAGTAATCAAACATGTCTGAGATATTCTTCAAAGGTTGGTTAAACATCTTATAAAATTCATTAGCAAATCCATCTGGACTGGGGTCTTTTCCAGATGGGAAACTTTCATTACTGCCCATCATTTTTCATGGTTTATTATAGTTATAGTTTGCAGGTAGATGTGTACAATAAATAAAGCAACACAATTGTTTAATATTCGTTCAAGAGATCCTCCTGTATAGCCATATATGAAAAGTTAAAGAATGTTATATTTCTGGTGAAGTTATGCAGACTTTTTTCTATTTAGAAAACCTAATTTCTCTCTTTATTCATTTTTATGCTGCCTCAATCTAATTAGTATTCACAGCATTTAAGGATAATAATCAAGCTTTTAAGTCTAAACTTATAAATTCACAAACCCACATTTATCCATGTATAGATAGAATGGCATTCCTGAAGTGGGTTTTCATATGCAAATATATTCCACTATGATCCGGAAATACTTGCTTTTTTTTTTTTTTCATTTTCAGCTGGTAAAAATGTGATTGTGCATTTTTAAAAATTATACCATCTTTCCTTTTACTTTGACAGTTCCATCAATGTGAGGTAGTGAGATGTAGCATCCTGAATGTAATATGTAAAGCTTTCTAAAAATGTTAAATTCTTACAAATTGGGATTTTAAGACACAGTCATGCTAAATTAACTGATAAACAAAGAAAACACTCATAAACATATATGATCAATTATTTGACTATTTTTTTTCATTAGATTTGACAAATATTTATGAATAACTATCGAGTCAGGCATTACCATAAGTATTAAAATAAATACACAATATGTAAAATATGAAAAGAGTTTAGAATAGGAAATAAAATAAAGACTAGGAATTAAAATCTCTTTGGTGAGTGAGGTAAAAGATGCATGTACTAGGAACAGTGGTGGCCCAAAGCACAGATACTCAAATCTCCTTGGATATTATGACAAGCTCCTTGAATGCAAAATCCTTAAAATTGCTCCAGGTTGTATTAAAGGATGACCATCCTAGGCCGAAGGAACTCTATGGGCAAAGACATAGACCATGACACATCCAAAGATTTACGGTATCTCTCTTTTTTCTTTACAATGTCAATAAGATAGTGCTTGACTGGTTTCCTCCACTCAGGTTATCGACTTATGATTAGGGATGTAAAATGAACACATTATAGCCTCCTTAAACCATAGCAGAGAACATGCCTTAAAGAAGAGATCAGCACATTAGGAGCATTGCATCTGAGCATGACTGGTATGAGTCTTCATCTGATATGTTCAAAACTGCATTTAAATCAATGCCCTAGATGAAATTACTAAACAGGCTGATATGTGCCACTGACAGGACTTTACTTAGGCTTGAAATGTTAGCAAGGGTCAAGCAACATTAGACAAGAACATTCAGCTGAGCTATAACCTACTTCCCCTCTAGGGCTCAGTTGATGTCTTTTATTATCCAAAGAAAGTTGTTATAATAAATTCAGTTGAGGTGTCCTCTTCCCCATTCCTCTTTTTGCCCATAGAGCATAAGGCACGGTTGGTTTACACAGCTCAATCTCCTTCATGGCTTGGGGACATTCTGGTTTAGTAAGAGAATCCTTCTTTTATAGAAACACACACACACACACACACACACATACATACACACAGCTGTTTCATTCACTGTTGTCAGAAGCAATTTGTTCTAAAGGGAGGGAGGTGAGTAATGAGTGCTTATACTAACTCACACTTTAGAGAGGACACAGATGGTTTATTTGATTACATATTAGGACTGACCTTCAAATGACAGCACACCCAGAAGTAGGAAGACATCATTCCCAGGGGCAGCTTTTCTTGTCTTGGGAACCAAACCATCCAGTGTATTGGAGCTGAAAAGCTGGACCAACCCAGCCCAAAGAGGTCAGCGAGGCTCTTCACAGGCTGCTTTAGCTAATCGAACATAGTACAAAACAGACAGACGTGGGTTTCAAGACTGAAACACTTAAGGTCAGAAGAAGTGTTTCATCCTCTTGAAGGTGGATCCAGAGATATTTTCAATATCATAACCCCTCTGCTCCTGAATGAAGGTGACCCTCAGTCATACTTGAGGATAGCACATACAACATTTTAAAACAGAAGTTTTCTCCTGAGAGCAGCTACCCTTCAAGTGCACCTCCCTCAATATTTGAAAAGGAGTACATTTTGACAAAATCTGATAATTAATAAGGGACACAAGTAAATACATCCCAAATTCAACTTTGCAGAGCATGAAATGTTAATAGGTATTTCTGGTGAAACAAAGGGGCTTCCATGGTTCAATCAGCTTGAAAAGGCTGCGTTAAACAAATTTAATAAGCCAAACTGCAGGATTTCTCAAAGCCTTTAATATGTTTATATGAGTGTAAAAATATCTCTAAATAAAAATATGAACTAGTATCATATTTCCCAAATTATTTTACAGAAAAAAAACATATTTTTGTAAAAACAAAATCTCCCTGAAGATTCTGTGGGTTGAGAAATGCTGGTTTAAAATTAATAACAATAATAATAGTGAATATCAATTCATTAGATTTTCATCCAATAATTCTTGAGTCAGTCCTTGGAATATGTATTTTAAGACACACCAACTATTCTGTTTGTCCAAAATATGGATCTAAACCATGGGCAACTAACCTCTCTGACTAAGTAATTTATTCAAGGTCTTTCAAGTTGAGGGCAGAGAGATGGGGAAGAGAAGAGTTGGACAAAGTGATTTTCAAGGGGATTTTGAAAGCCTCAGGGGAAGGAAAAGGATAAAAGTTTCAAGTGTCAAGATAAATAGATAGCTCCATAAGGGTCCCTGTTATTGAGAGTCATACTGGAAGGTCTAACACCTAGGTTTTTATATTTAATCTTAGATATAGCATCATCTGTTGCAATTAAATGTAAGAAGAATTGATTGAGCATATACTCCATGCAGACATTTATCATGAATTATTTAAAGTTGGGGGGGGGTAGAGCGTGTAAGTTCATGTTATATTAGCTTTGGAGAGGTTTGAAAAGATAAATCTAACATAAAGCATCAAAGAAGTACTATGAAGGAAGTCATATGGTGAAGCAACCACAATAAAAAATATACTATGAATATATTATACCGTGTGCAAGGGGGAAAGGGTAAGAGGGAAATTTAGGGCCTGGCAGGGAGAAAGTGTGAAGGTTTTGTGGAAGAACAGCACAGCTTTGAAGAAGGAGGAGGACACTAATAAGAGAAAGGCATCCTAGGCTGAAGAGACAATTAAAAAAAATAATATCTAGGGAAGGAAGTACAGAAAAGAGGTAATTTTGTCTTGTTGGTGTATGCGGTCATAATAGATTGTGTCAAGATATACGGTATAAAAAATTAATTGGTAAGAGATCATAGAAGGTCTTGAAAACCAAATTGAAGAGTATGAGATTTATTTTATAGGCATTGAAAAAATTCTGAAGTTTTGGGGAGTGTTAGTCTAAGGAATATAATAATGAAAGTTTGGGAGGAGATGACCAGGAATAGGTGAAAGCTTCAAGTATGAGAACGGTTTAGAGTAAAGGAAGAGACCACATTGCAAACGCAAATCTTCCTTTCATGAGTCATGTTGTGTCACTCAGAGATGTATTAAGCCAATGAATTACAGAAACAATTTATTTGTATGGGATAGAGTCAATCTGTTTAGATAGTCTTATTAGTATACTACATATTTTTAAGGACTGATATCTACGCTGATGAAAACATTAAAGTGACTTTACCAGTTCTATGTTTTCAAAGAAAATTGCATTGGCTTAGTAAACAGACTCCAAATTTCTCTTTTATAGTCAATAAGACATTAAATAAAAGACAATATATACTTTTCAAAGTTTTGGAAAGTATGCACATATATTCATCTACCTCTAGAAGCTGTTATTGCTTAGACAGCTACACAATGTCAATAGCAATTCTTTTTGTCACACAGTAGTGCAGAGATTCCTGAATGATCTTTGTTCTTTAATGTCTCAGTGAATTGTTTCAGTGCCCCTAGACCAAAAGAAATACCTAACAGTTCCATTTATTAAGTAATTAATTCCCAACAGCTTAAGTGTTTACTTCCTATCAATTTGGAAGCTGTTTACAAAAATAATACCCATATGGTGAAAGAATGAATAATAATTTTAATTCATTCTAAAATAAGGACAATTACCAATGGAATGTGTGCATCTGTTGGATATTGCATATCTTCTCAAAATTTCGACTCAATTGAGACACTGATCTTCTTATTTCCTGTGCTACTTTGACTTACCTGCAGTACTTGCTTTTTATCAGGGAGCTCACAGAAAATCTAGTTTTCCAACAGACATATAATGCTATCTAATGTTGAAACTAAGGATGAATTACCTCCAACTTGCTAGATAGTGCAGAATCAAGTGGATGTCTCATGTTTTCCTTGAAAATATAAAATATTTCAGGACTTTCCTGTGAACTCACTGCAGTACCCAAAAGGATACTTGGCACACAATTTGGGAACCATGGCCTAACGTTTTTTTTTTTAATACCCCCTCAGGATATGAAGGTAGCAGAAAAGAGTAGGTAAGTGGGGAATAGGTGGAATAATGTGTGTTTCATGGTACAGGAAAATGGCCTCTGAACAGATAGTGATCAAAGGAGGCAGTCTGATGAAAGGTAAGATGGAGGCTCCAAAAGGTTACGCTAAAAAGATTTGTGGCTCATATACATTCAAATACTATTTTTTCTCCTACTGACCTCCGCTAAAAAATAATGGCCACTCCTCACTTCCATTTGTTTGCCCTCAAATTCTTTTCTTACCCCACTGAATTTTGCTCAGTCAGTTTGACCAGAATTGGGGTATCTTTAAGAGACATTTGTAAATTCCCACTCATAGTAAGTAGGTACCAGAACAATAGTGCCAGTAGTTAAATAATAGTTTTGAAAAATTGGGATTATTCTGGATTGTGCAAGAGAAAAATTTTAACCCTCAATTTTGTTTTTCCTATGGGAGGTACATTTCTTTTATTCCTTGCTCAAACATTTGGAAATAATGTGTGGCTGCATACTAGCTCCTCAGTGATTGCCTCCTGTGTCTGCCTAAAGAGAGGATTTTTTTTTTAAACTCATATATCAGAGTAATTTCTTCCATTTATAAAAATATGCCGTCTGGGGTATGTATAGTTTCAAATACAGTTTTCCTGGGTATTTTGCAAACTTCTTAAGGCGTATGACTAATTTAATTCTCTGACGATTTAGGAAAACACATTTGTCATTAAAATAAGTTGTGATTTTAGAAAAAGTATATCCTTTACCCCTAAGAAAATTCACCTGTCTTGCTCTGCCTGTATCACAACAATGATGAAAAATAATAAAGCCAAATAGCTGAGTTTTATCAATTTATTTAATCATGAAGAAGCCTTTAAGAAATTGCTGCTAATCTTCCACATGTATATTCCAAAATTTTTATTTTCAGAATTTTGGACTCCTCATACCTAACCTTTGAGATAATAAGAGTAACCCATTCAAATCATAAATTAACCTTTTTAAAAATCTATGAATTCTCTTTAACTTTAGTCTCAGAAACACATTTCACAGATTTAGAAGGTGTTTGATTATAAAAGGTCAAGGCAAAAATCCAGCATATTTAACCAATACATTTTAAGACTGTTTATAGAAATCTTCTGAGTTGCGTAGCAACGGTCTTTTTAATTACTGCTTGCTATCCAGATTTTAATAATTTAATTAGTATTTTTTGCTTCATTAAATTGCTATACCCAATAGATTTAATGAATGCAATTCATTGCAAGTTTTAAAAGATATTTTTCACGTTGCTGTGCAACTCAGACTATGAACCATATTTATCTTCTATTCAAATGTAACAAAGCAGAAAGAAAATATTTTCTTCTTTAGGTATAACTCATTTTCAGATCTGGAGGAGGTAGAGTTAATTAAAATTTTGGAAAAGATGGTTATGCTTTTTCAAATTACACGTTAAAAAATTAGAAAGTTTAGAGATGGAGCCTCCTTCCTTCCTTTCTATTTTTAAGATAGGGAAAATAAAATTGAAGAAGAAAACACCCCTTTACAATTTTATTACAGTCCTTTGTAATAAAAATTAAAAAAAAAAAACCACTTTCTTTTCTGATTCTGTTCCAGAGGTACCTAGCTCTGGAACTCATTGACCAAGTGAGTGATGGTGCTGAGGATTCACTGATTTCTAAGTTAAGGCAATATCTACTGATTTATATTGAGGCCCATTTCATAGCTCATTACTCTACCGAAGGACATATTTTGGAAAATTTAGAATTGCATTGCTCAATGCAATGGTCACTAGATACAAGTTAATATTGAGCATCTGTCTGTGACTGTTCCAAATTGAGATTTACCGTAAGTAGAAAGTAAATACCATATTTTGATGATTTGGTATGACAGAAGGATATAAAATGTTGTGTCAATATTTTTTTTTATTGATTACAGGTTACAATGATTCTATTTTTTTTGGTGTCTTGGGTTAAATATAGTATACTATTAAAATTAATTGCCCTGTCCTTTTAAATCTTTTTAACGTGGCTGCTAGAAAATTTCATATTACATCTCTGACTCTCATTTGATTTCTGTTGGCCAGCACTGAAATAGAGAAAATCTTAAGAAACTAGCTTTTCTTCTTTAAAATTATTTTCATGGCAGTCATTACTTGAGTATCCATCAGATCATCATAAGGGAGTCATACTATGAGATGCTATAATATATCTTTTTCCAGTTTTAATATTCCTTTTCCTTATGTAAGAGGATTGCATGTCTTCTGTGAGAACTCTTGTACACTTCTGCAGTCTACAATGTCTGAAGTTATTTTCCTTTTGTATATAATTTGCTTTCCTTTATCTACAACAAAGCTCCACTCAGTAACATCTTCCCATGAAAATAACAGAAATGATCAAAATTAAATGAGCAGCAACATTTGCCTTTTAAAAAGTGAATTCTTTCTCATTTCCACCCCTCAATGAGATCATGAAAGTTAGATAAATGTTGAAGGATCCACAGTTAGCTGAAACCAGATCATCTGACTTTTCAAATGATTGGGTGAAAGTTCTTTAAGATTGGATATCATTACTTCCCTTCCAATATCTTGACCCATGCTCCCCTCCCACTACCTGAAACACACATGTATAGAAATGCTGTGTGCACAAGGAAACACACACACACAATAGCTCATTATTGTTTGAGGCGTGTTCTCCACCGATACCTCTCCCCCCAGATCATCACAGGTGGCCTCTAAAAATGAAAATTCTTAATCCTTCTGGCAAAGACCAGTTTATTTCCTCCTACAAAGATAAAACTGCTCACTTTTATTATCTCTCTCATTATGGCACATTTTGTCTAAAAGGAATTAATAAAATACCTACACAGGTTTCCTTAGCTGATTGCCTACAATTTTGAGACTATTAATATTCAAGGACATTAAAACCAGAATAAAAGAAATTAAATCCTTTCAAATAGAAGATACTTTAATGTGTGGGATCATAAAATAAAATACACATTCTAAAAAAATGAAGCCTATAAACATCAGGAAGATGGATAAGTTGACACCTCATTCTGCATATCTCTGTTTAATAATATTATATTTCATTTCCCGTGCTAAGAAAACAGCCATTACCCAAAGCAGCCACTCGTAAACAGGCCTTGTGAACAGATTGCACCCTTGTTGGTGGTATGATAATTGAAATAAGTTTTCCAGTCTCTTATGAGAGGATACCAGATGTATAAAATACCTATTAATCAACTCACTCGCTTTTATAAACATAAGTTTCAGTACTAATGGCTGTTAAAGTATAAATTCTGCAGTGGAAAAGAAAACTATGAGAAAATATCAAAGATTAGCTAAGTGATTCATCTATGGACTGCTTCTGGGTTTCTGTTGATTGGAGCATGTGGCAGTATAATAATTGCTTTGTCCTCTTTGAGGACAGACTTATGACCGTGATGTGCAGTATCTCTTCTCTTTTAGTCCCAGATACAGTAAGGAAAATGGAGAAAAGGTGGCTGCCAGCAACTACAGGGAAGAGGTACTCTACCACCCAGCATCACTCAAAACAATCTATTTTACTAGTTCAAGTTTCCAGTAAATTTTCCTTTATCTTTCATCTTTTGAAACTGTAAAATTTAGGATCAGCAACTCACAATGCCATAAAACCAATTCCTTCCCAGTTCCTAAAACATCCTTGCATCCCATCACACCCCCCTTTCTCAAATATAAATGAACAAGAAAATTGAAAAAAGAAAAAAGAGAGCAGGAGGGGGGTGGTCATGAGAAGGAGAAGAGGGAAAGTTGCCTAAAAAGAGAAATACTGAAACAAGAGTTTTCCCTGAAGTACAATTGTAGATATTGGCAGTTTTTGGCTGAAATTGTCCGAAACTGCTTTTTCATTCAGGCAAGAGATGAAAGAAATAGTATTCCTAGAGGAAGAATAGGTAATTTAAATATATATGATTTTCTTTTTCTGGTTGAATCTTGAGTTTCAGTATCTTCCCTTTCAACAGTCTCTAGAGACAGGACCACATGCCTTGCTCAGATGTTCTTAGTATTAGTTTCCCTATTCCATGCCCAGGTTTTTAGCTGATGGAGTCTGCTTTTATTCAGTCCAATGTTCTGCGTTAACTTGCTGGTTTCTTTTACTTTTTATCACGTTTGAATGTTAGGAGGCAGGTGATTATCTCCTTATCTAATTTACTTTATAGCATTTATATATAAAATACAGTTTACAATGTCATCTGAAGCTCAGAAAAATGTTTCTCTCATGAACCTCAGACTTCTCCTCTGGTAGTCCCTGTATTCTGTGACTATTAAATTCTGAATCTTGATGGTTACTACCAGGGGACCATTTATGACTTGAGGCCTACTTACCCTTCAAGAGTCGCTAAGGTGTGCTCTCGCCAAGGCTGCAAGGATGATGTTGATTTTCCTGAACTATCATCACATAACTGTTTTTGAAATCTCTCTCTTAGATGGGCAGTAAACTCTGACTGACTGCCCTCCTTAAACCCAGTCGGTCCCCCAAAAGCCCACGTGTGCTAGCCAGTATGCAGTTCTCCAAAATTTTCTTCTCATCTCCATCTGATCAGAATTTTCTATCACTAGGTGTTTATGGATGATAATCTTTTGGAGTTTGTACCGCTGCTCTTATGGTGGAACCGTCAAGTCTCTGCAAGGCTAATGAAGATACTAATTTTCTAAGGTCCTTGGGGAGCTCTCACACTATTCTATGAGATTCTTGGGGCTCCCTTCCTGTGGACTCCCTTCAACTTGACCATGTAAAGGGGTCACTGATTTCAAGCTAGAGTGACTCTAAACATGTGATCCAAGTGACTCCACATGAATTTCCAGTTTTCTCAGACTTCCCACATATACATTGTCTTACTTTATCACATCTGCTATGACAAATACCACAAACTGGTTGGTGCAGTGAGAATTTATTGTATCACAATTTTTGAGGCTAGAAGTCCAACGTCAAGGTATTGGCAGGATTTGCTTTCTCCCAGAGTGTGTAAATTTCTGGCAATCCTCCAAGTGGGGTTCTCTCTCTCCTGTATTAGCACCTCTGATTTCTACTAATTTATAGCTTCTATAGACACCCAGCATCTAAATGCCCTTTGCTTAGTCACCTGTCATATGGATTAAGGCCCACTATTGATACAATTTGGCCTCATCTAAATAGGATCTTTGAAAATCCTATTCACAAATGAGTTGACACCTTTGAAGATGTTATTATACATCTGCATATTTATAAATGGGTTTATACCCAAAGGAACACAGAAAAAAGACCTGAACATGTCTTTTGTGGCAGATATGATTCAGTCGCCAACATACATGTAGACACATCCATTGAGTAAGGAGAGAAAAAAAAAAGAAAACTGGGTACTTCAATGGAGCAAGGAATCTATAGAAAATTGTCGCACTATGTCTAAATCTTCTTCTTGCGAGAGATGGGTAGCTCCTGCCCTCCATTTTTACCTAGCAGATGTCTTTTCTTGCAATATCTACTTAAATTACCTCTCTAAGTCCTACTATTCCTCACAGAGCTTCCTTCTTCTCCCCCCACTGTTTGTGAGTTATTTCTGAGTTGCAAAAATAATCTCCTCCTTCTCATGTGTTTAGTACTTCCTGTATTTCCCCTGTACAATCTTGGCTGCCACAATCAGACAAACCAAAATTGCAAGGATCCTTTTTCTTGTATCTGTAGTAGAAACTTAGAAGAGATTTTAACCACTTCAGGTCTGCCAAAGAGTTACATCTCACATAGCTTCTTAAAATAGGAAGAACCTGGGCTATGAGACAAGAATCCTGAGTTCTAACCCCAGATATGTCAGTCATATGTTGAAGCATTGTGCTCAAGTCAGTTTTATTTCCTTTTTCCTCAAATTTCCTCTTGCAATAAATTAGGAATTTTGTTAGTTCAATATTTAGGATTAGGTAGTTAGGGCTCACATACCTTAGGCAAGAATATTAGAATTATCTGTAAGAGGGAGAAGGCATATCTCAAGTTATATTGTCCCTTCTCATACCTACCATTAGATATTCTAATTACCTTCCCCAAACCTTTGACAATCACTGTTACACTGAACAATGACCATGTATATTTTTTTTTTTTGGAAAATGGGTACTTTTGAAATTAGATGTGTTATAAATTCCTTTTCCAGAGAAATTCATGTACACACAAAATACTGGAAACATTTTTAGATGTTCACAAATGGCTGACCACCCCAAAACCCAAGAGTCTGAACATCTAGTAGTCTCAATACACTTGATTGAGATTGATGTTGTATAAATAAGCCCTTTACCAAAAGCATCAGGTTGTACTATTATTCTGCCACTGCGCATTCGTATTCAGCTAAGAAACATTTTGGAAAAGAAAGGTGAGTTAGAAAACATTCCAAAATTATACTGATAGACCGTTAAAAATTGCTTAAATAATTATATTTTCAATATAATTCTGACCTCTTAATGTTTCTCAAATATAAGCTATTATTACTGATTCTAAAATATGACATTGCTACAGCCTGAGGGCTAAGGGCTTTTGCATAAAGCAGCATCCTCAACTGCTGTTATTTGTCTTTTTTTTAATAGACGCCTGCACTGAATTAAATGAAAAACTAACCAGAACAGCAATACAAATTACAAACAATAATAGCCAGCTTCAAATGTGTATCCTGGGGTTTCAGATGATGTAATAATCTACTACTACAAATTTAATAGTATTGTTGCCTGGAAGCTAAGCTATTATAGTATGTTTAATTTCACTAAGATGTAAATTACATGCTTCAGCTTTGTGTAGTATTGGCTACTGTCATTTTCAGTTCCTGTTCTTATAGCTGTCAGGCATTATAATGTTTATGATTGTTTGTTTTGTTTTGCTTTTCTTTTGAAATCTAGAAGCTTGGTGCAGTTACCAATTTAAAATATATAGATATTAGTTTTTCCCATACTCTGGCTTAGTCTTTAAATTCTTTCATTACTACTATTGAGAAAAGGAAAATTGCTTTAAACTAAAATTGTCTTACGGTTTTTTTGAAGATAAACCTTCTTTGTGGGGCAGGAAGGTGGGGTGTGGTAAGAGTAAATGCTCTTGTACTGGTTTTGTATGTGCTTTTATCAATGGAGAAGTCTCCATTTCAGACAAGGTCAGTTTGGAAAAACTCTTCTGAAGACCAATTCTTTTTAATGACCCCTCTAGTATGTGTGGTGGTGGCATGTTTTCTGTCCTGACACAGAGCTTTTTCAGTACCTTATATAGATTAAACTCTGAATAACTAGCTTTCTATCATCTTCAAAATTAGAGAGCATTTGGATTTAATGATGAAGAACTTAGACTTGGGAAATGAAAACCAACTAACTATTCCATTCCATACTTATGTCCCACACAATTTATGTAACTACCGTACCCTTGATGTTCTTATGTGTAAAACAGAAATGCAACTCCTAACTATAAATTCCTGACCTATATAAAGAAAACTAAATTCCATTTCCTTGTCTTTCTTCCTTCTCCTCAGAGCCTCTTGTACTACCTAGAATCCTTGACAAATTCACTTAGTGTCTCTGGAATTTTATTTTCTCCTCCCAAATGAAGGAATTTCACTATTTCAGTAAAGAATTTCACTAGATTATGTCCAGGTATATTTTTGATATAAAAGCATATGATCCATGATTAAGATATTAATAAATCTTTGTTGTATATGTTACATATCCAGTATAATATACATGTGTATTATATATGTGTGTGTGTGTCGTATGTGTGTACATGTATGTATGTAGAATCTTAAGGGATGAAGTAAATTATTTTTGGTAGAGAGGCATGATATAAACAGAAGACAAGAAACCTTGTTTGTTCTGGGGGTGGTAAATAAACCAACTTGTTTCTAAGACAGAAGTCCTGAAAGGGAAATTTAGAATACAGACCAATTATAGAAGTCAAAAAAATTGGGGGAAAGGGGATTTGGAACTTTATCTTATAATCCAGGAGGCAATGAGGATCTTGAGCAGGGAGAAGGGAAAAAGAAAGAGTGTGGGATTTCATTCAGGAGAATGACATTTTGGAAGTGTCATTTTATCCATCTTTGGAAATTTTCTAATTAATCAGGGAATTGCTATTTCTCCCAAAGATGCTTATAATGGAAAGAAGAACCTAGAGTAGGAAACAAGAAACCTGAGTTCTGGTCCCAAATCTGCTAATCATTGGTGAGACCATCTTTGACATATTGTTGTCATTCTCACCATCTTTGATATATCATTGTCATTCTCAAGTGTCCTCAAAATTTAGGATTGAATAAGAACATGAATCCATTAAGCAAGAATATTAGAATCATCTGGAAGAGGGAAAGGATATTTTTCAAACAAAAAATGATGGCTTGAATACAGTTATTATCAGAGAGAAGTAAAAGAAAGGGATAAAAGTAAGGGAGGGAAAGCAAGAAGAAGATGATTGGATATGTCTTCAAAGGGTTCTTCCATAGCAGTTGTTCAACCACAGAGGCTGAAAGCATTGACACCTTTCCTCTATGATTTGAAAGACCCACAGTGTCATTCTTACTCTTTGTGGTCTCAGAAACAAGGTACAAAGGGACTGGGTTTTAGTCTTGGCTCTGTCACTTTGTCAGGGCCACTTCACACAAGTTGCCATTCTTTTCCCAACCAGTTTTCTCATTAGGAGTGAAGAGGTCAATTGGATAAAGTTTTTGCCTATGGGGAATTTGTTCTATCATGAACTTCCCCAACACTGGCAATCCAAGGACTGAAGGAGCCAAGCATACCTTTACTAATCTTGCTAAATTACAAAGAGCCCTTGGATCAGATGATCTGGACACATTCTATCCAAATCATGGATTTAAACAAGGATCTGAAAGCTTTCAAAGGAAGTTTGGAACTTGGTTTTTTTCAAAGGAACTTGTTTTTTCTAATTGATAATGGTGAATAGGAAGCTGTATTATTATTATCAGGTTTTTTTTGTTTGTTTGTTTTTTTTTTTTTTTTTTTTGGAAGTGCATGGGCCAGGAATCAAGCCCGGGTCTCTCGCGGAAGCTGTATTAGCTTTAAGAAACAGTGTATCTTCTGGAAAAATCATGACTTTCGCTATAGAGTAAAAGTTCACATCTCATTGCTCTCATGTTTAGTACTTTTATTTACTCACTCAACAAATATTCTGAGGGCACCTTCTATATACCAGGAACAGTAATGAGCAAGAGAGACAAAATCCCTGCCCTTATGGAATTTTACTGCCAATAATGCACAACTGGATTGTATTTACTATCAATCATCATGTTTTCCCTGTAGGAAAACCTCAACATAGTGATGGTGTACCTTGTTTTGTCAGTATTTGTGCCAGTGAGGTGCGCTGGGCTAATTATTTTTAGCATCCTTTTATAAATCCATGATTTCTGAGAGTCTGTATGCTCCAAACACAACATTTATGTGATGATATGTATGAGGAGACACTGTTGCCGAGTGCTACATATGTTCTCTTTGGTAGGATAACACTGTGACTATTCATTATTAATGGAATAATTTTAGAGTTAGAGCATTGCCAATTTATCAAAAATGGGTCTTAATCCTTTAGATAAAAATATTTATTATCCATACCTCTCTTACATTGAGTTGTAAATAAGAGAAGAAAATGGAATATCTTCTGACCAGCTTGAAAAACAAACGGCTTTTAAAAGAAATGCTTGATACAGACTTAGTCAGTCCTTGAGCTGAGTGGAAATAAATTAGTAATAATGAGATTTAAATTTAAATAAATAATCACTGTAATCAAAGAAAGTGTATTTTTATTCTTGAGCACCTAGAAGTAAATTAATGTCCAACAGAATTGTACAGTAGACGTCCACTGTTGTTCTCCTGGGTTCATTTGCACACAGCAAAGCTAAGTTTGGCTCGAGCTTTGTTATTTACTTAGTGCAGTTGCTTTGGTTCACTGACTAGTATTCTTCTTTATGGATCCTCAAAAACTCCTCTATATCATGGAAGCATCAGTAAGAGATCTTTGTCAGAATCTTACAACCTGTTTTTGAGTAATAGGTATTTTAGAGCAGTTATAAAACTGCAGTAAAACAGAAATAGTCTAACAACCATCATGGAAAATGGAGAAAATTATAATCTCGGGAATATTTGGTGGCTTGGGATTTTACAATTGGAAGATTTAAATCTGGGGTCTATATATATGAACAAAGAATGAAAGGAATACGTTTGTGCAGGGTTTTACAAGACTGGTAAAAAAATAAGCCATGAGTTATTTTCACATGTCTATAAATTTCTTCTATTGAGACTTGTCCAACAAGAAACACGTGCTGATATGTCTCCTAAAATAACTTCTCAGGCTTCCAGATATTAATCAAGAGTCTTAGTGAAACCATCTCTGAATCCACTCTATCTTTGGGACTGACACCTTTCACTATTGAAAGATATATAAAGTGACAAGTTATGGCAAAAAAATGAAAGAAAATCTCCCATTAGGACTATTCTTATAGGTTAAAAAAGTCCATGTCCAAATAATACAATTAATAATAAATAAAACTATAACTTCCCTATGTGGCTGACCAAAAAGCCAACAAAGTAATAAAAAGTTCCTCATTAAAATGAATTTATTTCTAAAACAATATCAAATGCAGCCCAAAACCATACTCATATAACAGAAAAGCCCAAATCAAAATAAAAATATGAAGGCTTGCATCATCCAAAAAAGATTCTTTTGTTCTTATATAATTTCTAAATATAGACATACATAGTGAAGTGACATAGGGGGTGACACCCCCCCAGCAAAAAAATATGTGCATGCCCTAATCCACAGAGCGTGTGAATGTTATCTTGTTTGCAAAAATGTCTTCCAAGGTGTGATTAAGTTTAAGAGTCTGGAGATGAAAAATCATCCTGGACTTCCTGGGTGGGCACCCAATCCAGTGACAAGTGCCCTTATAAGATTCACACAGAGAAGGCAGACACAGAGGGGAAGGTGAAGTGAAGATGGAGAGAGAGATTGAAGTGATGTAGGCACAAGCCAAGGAAGGTAGCTATCAGCCACCAGAAATTAGAAAAGGCAAGGAACAGATTCTCCCCTAGAACTCATAGGATTGTGGGCCTGCCGGTTTTTAGATTTCAGACTTCTTGCCTCCAGAACTGTGACAGAATAAATTTCTGTTATCTTAAGTCTGCAAATGTGTAGTAATTTGTTATAGTAGGCTTAGAATACAGCATGCCTTCACACAACCCCTAAAACTCTACAAAAGTCACAAAAAGGAAAAAAAAATCACAGAAAACATTCCTCATATTTTGCCATGAATTGGGACTGCAGCAGACTCTAAAACCAAATGGAATTTCAAACACATCAAAATCACTCAAACTTTAACAATTTGAGGTGTTTTGTAAAGGAAAGAAATAATTGAGGATTTTGGGATCTCTATTTTCAAAAGCACCCATGCTCAAGCTTAAAAATATGGTCCATTAAATTTGATTAAATAATAAAAATGCCAACTTTTATTAGAAATTAACAAAATTTTGTTTAATAAGTATAATAATTACTTATTAATTAACAAGTAACATTTCTTCAATAATTTCTAGACTCAATACCAGCAACTTAGAATTTAAAAATTAGTCTATTAAGAGAGTTTATCTGTTATTAATTAATAAGATTATATTGAATATAATGAAATTGATAGATACTTTAGATCTTTAGGAAAAAGAGAAGCTGTCATAATCCTGGTTTTCAAAAAGCATAAACTTTGAGGAAGATGCATAGGGACTATCATTAAGTCAGTAGGTACATCCAAAACTGAGATGAGAAGTGAAGTCTGGGAGTGGTGCTACTAGGCAATCTGGAACCTCTCCCCATCTTACTCTGGCAATATCACAATAGTTCCCTTTTAGAAATTTCACAATTATTCTGCTTTTCTGTTCCAGAAATGCATTTTCTTGGTGTGTAAATTATGGTAGTATTCTTATTTTTATTTAATATCCTTATGTTTAATTTTTTTTAATTTTTTATTCTGTTACCATATATACAATCTGATATTTCCCTGTTTAATCACATTCAGATATATGTCAGTGCTGCTGGTTATGTTCACAGTACTGTGCTACCAAAACATTTCCATCATTCCAGATAGGAACCCTGTACATCTTAAGCCTTAACTTCCCATTCCCTATTTCCACCCTGTCCCCTGGTAACCTATATTCTAGATTCTGACTCTGGTGTTTGCTTGGTTTAATTGTTTCAAATCATTGAAATCATACAATATTTGTCCCTTTGTACCTGGTTTATTTCACTCAACACTATGTCTTCAAGGTTCATCCATGTTATGGCATGTTTATTTTTTAAGTAGTTTCATGTGTTTATGGTATTAACTTTCTAAAAGACAGAATCCCCTAAGGATGTGCAATATCTATTGTTCTAAATTCAGACACAAGCAAGGACTCCCAGGGCAAAAGTAGGTGACAAGAAATAAAGTTCAAGTTCCAGTAAATTAAAGGGAGAAAAGCATTGCATAGCTTGCAAAAGCAATAGGCCTTTGCAGTAGGTCAAGCTAGTTTTTGTTGAAGGCCTTTGTGCCATTTTGAAGCTATTATATACCCCAGAAAAGACATGTTCTTTAATCCTCATTCAATATTGCTGTGTGTAATCTATCAGTTGTTTCCATGGAGATGTGACCTACCTAGTTGTGGGTGGTAATTTTTGATTAGATGGTGTGCTGGTTTGAAATGATGTATGTACCCTAGAAAATCCATGTTTTAATCCTAATCCCATTTTGTAAAGCAGCCATTTCTCCTAATCCCTATTCAGTATTGTATGTTTGAAACTGTAATTAGATCATCTCCCTGGTAATGTGATTTAATCAAGAGTTGGTTGTTAAGCTGGATTAGCTGGAGGTATGTCTCCACCCATTTGAGTAGGCCTTGATTAGTTTCTGAAGTCCTATAAAAGAGGAAACATTTTGGAGAATGAGAGAGATTTCTGAGAGAGCAGAGAACAACACAGCCATGAGAAGCGGAGAGTTTACCAGCCAGTGACCTTTGGAGATGAAGAAGGAAAATGCCTCCCAGGAAGCTTCATGAAACAGGAAGCCAGGAGAAGAAGCTAGCAGATGATGCTGTGTTCGCCATGTGCCCTTCCACATGAGAGAGGAATCCTGACCGTGTTCACTATGTGCCTTTCCAGATGAGAGAGAAATTCTGACTGTGTTCGTCATGTGCCTTTCTACTTGAGAGAGGAACCCTGAACTTCATTGGCCTTCTTGAACCAAGGTATCTTTCCCTGGATGCCTTAGATTGGACATTTCTATAGACTTGTTTTAATTGGGACATTTTCTCAGCCTTAGAAGTGTAAACTAGCAACTTATTAAACCCCTTTATAAAAGCCATTCTATTTCTGGTATATTGCATTCCGGCAGCTAGCAAACTAGAACAGATGGTTTCCATGGAGATTGTCTCCACCCACTCAAGGTGGGGTTCCTTACTGGAGCCCATTAAAGAAGGAACCGTTTTGGAAAAAGCTCAGAACTGTCAGAACGGACACAGCCCCTTGGGAAGCTATTGAAGAAGCCTGGAGATAAAGCTAGCAGATGTCACCATGTGCTCTTCCAGCTGAGCATCATTGGCCTTCTTAAGTCAAGGTATTTTCCTCTGGATGCCTCAGTTTGGACATTTGTATAGCCTTACCCTAATACGGACATTTTCACAGACTTAGAACTGTAAATTTGCAACCTAATGAATTATCCTTTTAAAAGCCATTCCATTTCTTATGTATTACAATCTGGCAGCTTACCTACTAACACAGTTTTCTAAGTAGAATTTTGTATTTCATTAGGAAAGGAAGACAGGACTATGTGGCCCAAGGCCTTGCTGACCAATAGAGACTAGACCCAACTAATGTTCCAAACATATTACAGGGATTATTTCTAGAGCAATGTTTCCCCCCAAGTCATTTGTTTACGTAAATATTTTATTCAACAACTAAATTTTGAGCATTTAAAATTTGTAAAGTACCACATTATGTTCTTTGTTGAGTGTACAGATGAAGAGGGTACACTACCCACGTGAAAACACTCTCAGCCTTTTGTGGGGAGAGATGATAACAATAATAGTAATACAGTGTGGCAAAGCTATGATGACTGAATATATAGTATGCAACATTTGCCTAAAAGAAAATGCATTCACCTGCAGATCAGTTCACAGAGAAACAGGTCACTGAGCTGGATCTTAAAAATTCATATGTAGCAATTCTCAAAATGAAGAAGGAAATACCGTGTAGGAGGAGCAGCATATGACAAAACACACAGCTAACAAACTTGATAGTAAGTCATTTTCATGCCTAGAAGAAGTATAAATATATGCAGGGGAGATATTGCTAGGAAAGGAGGCAGAGTTCAAGTTATAAGGGACTTTAATATTCTGGATAGAGCTTTAACTTTATCTCGTGGGTCACAGGGAGCCACTGGAGATCCTTTTAGACTCTGCTGGTTTCAGGTGCCAGTCTCTCACTGTGATGGTCAGCAGGGCTCCTTGACGTGAATCCAAAATTGAACTACAGCCATGGAATCCATGATTGTCAACCCCATAGACCTTGATATATCCCTGACACAACACCCTGTATCTTAGCCCTCAACCCCAAATCTGGCCCTGGCGTGCTGATTTTGGATTTCCATTTCATTTTCTATCAGAAATCATATAAAGGATGAAATCCAAATGTGATCCAGGAATAAAGATACATTATTTAAGTAAAATAACAAATAAATAAATAGACTTTTGGCAAGGCTGCTGTCATTGGAATTTACAAGGAAAAGGAGCATATTGAGACTCATTTTATTGCCTGTGATGTTTTTGTTGTTATAATTTTTACTTTTGTTTTGGCTTTGATTTTGGTTTGCTTTTTACTTATTTTTTGTCTGTTTCCATTTCCCCAAATGCAGAATCCCCAAAAGGTCAGAGATTCCTGGGTCAATCCAAGAGGGAGGTCTAATTGTGTGGCTCTGAAATGCAAATAGTGATACCCACATATTAGAGAGACTACTCTAAATAAACTCAAGGAAAATGAAAATCACGTCTCCCCCTGCTGTCTTAAGAGACACAGGATCATAAATTTTAACCTTCGGTAGGTTGGGAGTATTTGTTAAAATCAGAAGAGTTGAGAAACGTGGCTAATGGCAGAGTGTTTGCATTCCTCATCTGACCTAATTATAACAGCTTGTGGTCGAACTGACTGACTTATACCCTCTAAGAGATTTACTGGGCAATATAAGTTTGAACAGGTATTAATATTTATTTGCAAACCATTCAAGCAGCACCTACACTCCTTCACAGGTGAGGTGCTCTTGCTCTGGGGTCAGCAAGCTCTATTAGTATTAGTACATGATGGGTGAAAACAGCCCTTAAAGATAGAGAAAAATATGAAGCCACACATGCTCCAGTGCCCTGGAGCCTTCTGTAATTGTAAGGATGTTACTCAGCATTGTGGCCATGTGTTAAAGAAGTTGTTTATATAGCTGTTATATCAAGGACCTTAACAGTATACTTCTTGGAGAAGGCAAATTGCAAGGCAAAATATTGTCAAGTTAAAAATATAAGGACTATTTCCCCTAACTGAACCATAGTTATTCAAATCATACTTAATTTAAAGTGAGTACAAACCATTTGGAGGTATGTCTCAAACATGTTTTCCCTCTTTCGTCCTATTTATTTATCTACATTTGTTAAAGTAAAATGTGTTGAGAATAATAATTCAACCACCTGAGTTTCAAAGAATAGTTGATCCTTTTCTTTGATGATCCAGTTCATTCCTTCACCATGAGGAGATCTGTGTCAGGAATGGAGATTCACCACCTTCAAACAAAATAGACAACAAAAGACTGTTTGAAGCTGTCTTTTCTGTGACAAGACTGATGGCAGGAGTTCATCATGGAGGTTCACCTCTATGAAGAATGCAGAATTGAAATTAGCGATTGATTCTAACTGTTCAAATCAATTTGCACAATCCAGGAAGGAGAGAGAAAGAATCCAAATAACTTATGAAGTATAGTATGAAGTACATTTTTCAATTCGCCTGGACGATATTTTTTAAAAAATTGAATTGGTTGCTAACATTTAGGAATCAGAAAGTGTACCCAGAGAAATCTTTGCTCACTGGCTCCTGTTGCAAAGCAAGAAGAGCTGATAACAATGAGCCTGTAGATTTGCAATACAGTTGGCCAGCCAGTACTGAGTGTTTGCTGGCCCTGTAGAGTAGAAATCTCTTCAAATGCTCAATCTTCTCCAGATAGACGTTACATATTTTTGTTACCTGCCTGGTCCCTGCAGGCATTTGAATTAGTGACCTCTTGGAATTGTACCTTTTTATTTGTGTCATGGGAAGAACACTTGGTATCTCTTAAAGAAGATAAAGAATGGCACATTCTGAGCACTCACACCATGATTGTTCATTTTCTTAGCCATAAAATGTGTCTATCACAGTGCTTAGGATTATTTTATATTGAGTCTATCCACAGTTGCAGAATCCTCAACATAGAGTGCCATGTAACCATTAAAAATCAGAGATGATACATAAGATAAATTCTACTTGTTATTTCTGCTATAGAATGAAATTATGATGTCAGTAGCATTGGCGATCAAATGAGTAGTAATACACATCTTTCTCCACCAGTGCTTATTACCTATTGCCCTAACATTGGAAAAATTCTAGGCAATTTGTGATATTATTGTTAGCAATGTAATAACTTAGATGTTGTTAAAAATCACCCAGGAGCTCATTCATTCCTCCAACACATTTATTAACACCTACTGTGTACTTCTAGGAATATAAAAAAGAATAAGGAATATGAAGTCTGCCCTGAGGGAGCTTACTTTTAATATGGGATTAAAAACAGATAATACAAATAACTGTTAAGCAAAACTGAGAGTAATAAGTGAGAGAAAGATGCAAATAAAACATATGGTTATGGTTCTTAAACTTTGATGTATATCAGAATCACTTTGGGAAATTGTAAAAATTTACCTGCCCACAGTGATTCCTTATATCTGAAATGGGTCTCTGAAATCCATGTTTTTACAAAAATGGAGAACTACTATTCTATAGTAGTCAATAGAGATGATTTCATCCAGGAAAAAACTTCCTAGAAGAAGTGCCATTGGAGTCAGTCCCCACATGGAGAGGGTTTGGCCATGTAGAGTTGGAGGAGCATCCTAAGCAGGAAGATGAGGAGTTGTACATAGGAAAAAATAAAGAATTTATTTAAATCAATCGAATTATATTGATAATAAATGTATAAATTACTCAAAGGTCATTGTGAAAACAAAGTCATACACAAAAAATGCAATTTGTTGCCTAGTGTATTCTATATATTTGCTCAAAGAGAATTTACATTATGAATCTTTTCCCAAGAAAAGCTCATAAGTTATAAACTAGTTCAGGTTTTACCACTTAGTGATTTTTTGACAATTAATAAAAAGCTACAGTGCTATGCTTCATTATAGTGAATCGATTATAAAAAGTTTAATAAAATTGAATTTGATTTTCATATTACCTATTTGAATATCAATAACTTGAGGAATAACGTTTATGATGATACACAGCAGTAGAAGGTTGATAGTTCTCTAATGCATCATAATACTTGATAGCACCTATCAGACATAATGTAAGGATAATTGTTGATGTTCACAGTATCATCATATAATTGTGCATTCATCACTGCAATAGATTTTGGAACATTTTTATTACTCAAAAAATTAAAAATTAAAAAGAACACCCAAAACCTCCCATATCCCTCCCCATTTAATGATGTCTTTACTTATTTATTTATGTTTTTATTTTGTTACTCATCTGCACCTACACTGAAGAAAGGGAGTGTCAGCCACAGGTTTTCACAATCACACAGTAGCACCATAAAAGCTATAGAGTTGTACAATCGTTATCAGGAAGCAAGCCTCCTGGGTTACAGCTCAACTGTTTCTGGTCTTTCCTTCTAGCTATTCTAATACTCCAGGAACCAAAAAGAAATATCAAAATAATGCATAAGAATAACCACCAGAATGATCTCTTGGCTCTATTTGAAATGTCTTAACCACTGAAACTATTTTGTTTCATTCCTTTTACCCCTTCTGGTCAAAAAGGTTTACTCAATCCCACAATGCCAAGGCCAGACTCATCCCCGGGAATCATGTCCCATGTTGCCAGGGAAACTTATAGCCCTGGGAGTCATGTCCCATGTAGGGGGTTGGGTGGTGACTTTATTTGCAGAGTTCGCCCAAAGAGAGAAAGAGGCCACATCTGAGCAAAAAAAGAGGTTTCCTGGAGGTGACTCTTGGGCATAATTAGAAGTAGGCTTAGCTTCTCCTTTGTAGGAGTAAGTTCCAAGATTGAGTACTTGGCTTATTAAATTGGGAATCCATAATGCTTGAGAGAATATCAAGAATTTCCAGGTAGGGAAGTGTAATATTTCCACATTTTTGCCCAGTCTCTCAAAGGGACTGTAAAACACTCTTGGATGTATTGAGGTATTGTATTAATCTGTGAAGAATAATAGGACCTCACTCCCTATTCTAGGTTCTATTAGTTATGTTGTTTAAATAAACTGACCATCCAAGTTAAATTAGATGGTATAGTACAGAAAATATCAGTCTTGTACCAAATAAACATCTCTACCTTTGATCTTACCCAGAAGTGGAAGTTTTAAAATACAGTCAATATCATCCATTATCCTGTATTCTGATTACATTAGTTCTAAACAAGTCCATTTCATTCATATCTCTCACTAAAGTCTGATCTCTTTGTAAGCTTCTTTAATCATTGCTATATAGAATAATGCTGACTTTCAGAGCTGCAGAGCTCTAACTCAGAGTTCTAGGTGTCACACAGATACCCAAAGTTGCAGGAAACTACCAGATTATAACAAAGAGCTCAACATCTCAGAATTTAGAAATAACAGTTAAAACTCAGAAATAGATATGACTGATGTAGTGCTTACAATATAGGGACCTTTACAATAAGTCTTATTGAACATTCTGTACTTCTTAATTGTCAATTGCACAATCTCTGACCATGTTCTATCCCCTGATAACCTATGTTCTCGAATTCAATTCTCAGAGTTAGCACAGTATAGCTAGTCCATACTAGTGAGGCTTTACAATACTTTTCCTTTCATTTCAATTTTATTTCACTCAATGTAATGTCCTCAAGTTTCATTTACCTAGTTGCATGCCTCACCACTTCATTCTTTCTTGCCACTTCTCAATATTACCTTGTATGTATACACTACAGGTTACCCTCCATTCATCCACTCGTGTACCCTGAGGTCACCTCCATCCTTTGCAAATCATGAATAATGTCACCATAAAAACCAGTGTCCAAATGTCTATGAACGTTCCTGCTTTCAGTTCTTCCAAGTATATACCAAATAACTATGATCTAGCAAGCTTTATACTTAGTCTACTGTGGAACCACCACACTGACCTACCAACAGTGAATAGTTATGTCTCTCCCTTCACATCTTCTCCAGTGCTTGTATTTTTCTATTTATTTTTTAAACACACCATACAATCCAGCCTAAATAAACAATCATTGGACCCTAGTATAATCATAAAATTATGTTTTCACCACCACAATCTATATGAGAGCATTTCCATTTCTTCCACAAAGAAAGAAGAGGAGAAAAAAATTAAAAGAAATAAAAAATAGAAAGGAGAAACAACAACAGCAACAATTAGAATCTCATACCCCTCATTTATATCCTCCTCTTCCTGACTTTTAGCTTTGCTATGTTGCCTTTGTTACAATTACTGGAAGAATATTACAATGTTACTGTTACCTAAAGGCCCTAGTTTGCATTGATTGTATTTTTTTCATGTACCATCCCATTTTCAGCACCTTATAATGGTGACAGTCCTTTGTTTTCCCTCATGTAAAAACTCCTTATATTTGTACATTTAATCACCATTATTGTCCAATCTAGGTTTCACTAAGCTATATAGTCCCATTTTTTATCCTCTATATTTACTTCTAGTGTCATTGATGCCCACAGCCTTCCTTTTTTTCAACCATACTCACATTCTTCTCCAAATATCTCTCTTGTCTTTTCCTATCTGCCTGCAGCACTCTTTAGTATTTCTTATAGATCAAGTTTCTTATTCATAAATTCTCTCATTGTATGTTTCTCTGAAAGTATTTTAAACTCTCCCTCATTTTTGAATGTAGTTTTGCTAAATATAGAATTCTTAGTTGGCAGTTTTTCCCTTTCAGTATCTTAAATATATCATAACATTGCCTTCTTGCCTCCATGATTTCTGCTGAGAAATCTACACTTAGTCTTATTGAGTTCCACTTGCATGTGATGGATTGCTTTTTCTTGCTGCTTTCAGAGTTCTCTCTTTGTCTTTGACATTTGAAGATCTGATTAGTGTGTTGGAATAGGTCTGTTTTAGTTTGCTAATGCTGCTGGAATACAATATATCAGAAACGAGTTGGCTTTTATAAAGGGGATTTATTAAGTTATAAGTTTACAGTTCTAAGGCCTTAAAAATGTTCAAACTAAGGCATCCAAATGAAGATACTTTGAATCAAGAAAGACCAATGGTGCCTGGAATACCTCTGTCAGCTGGAGGGCACATGCCTGCTGTTCGTTAGTCCTTTGACTTCTGGTTTCAAACAGCTTCCATGGAGGTGTTTTCTTTCTGCATCTCCAAATGGCTTTTCTGGTGTACATAAAAGTTTCAAACCTGTATAGTGTCTATTTGGATCTATTCTATTTGGGGTATGCTATATTTCTTGGATCTGTAATTTCATGTCTTTCATAAGAGTTAGGAAATTTTCAGTGATTATTTCCCCCATTATTCTTTCTGCCCCTTTCTCTTCCCTTCCATACAATTTATATTCATGCACTTCATGTGACACTCAATTCTCTGAGACCTTGCTCATATTTTTTCATTCTTTTCCATACCTGTTTTTTTGTGCATAGGATTTCATGTCCTGTTCTCTAGCTCATTAATCCTTTCTTCTGCTTCTTCAAATCTGGTGTTGTATGTCTCCATTGTGATTGTCACAGCCCTTTTCCAGTATTGTGAGCTTGGCCAACTCCATAAGTCTCTGCTTTGTTTTTGTTTTTGTTTTTTGCTTTTGCTTTGTAACCCACCTCTTCTTTGCTGGGAGAGACCTCCATGTTTCTTTTGTACTTGCTTCAAGTTTATCTGTGCTTGGAGCTTGTGTTCAACAGTCCAAATTTGTCAATTAAATCCACAATTGGAGCTTGCTTGAGCTCTCCTTGTCTTGTTTCTAGTAAAGACTGCCTCTTTTTTTCCCCACAGCCTGCCATGCTATTCAGGGGACAGGAAGGTGCCAACTTCCACAATTTGAGAGACTTTACTTACAATTCTGCACTGTGATCTCTGCCCTACCACCCATGTCAGATTGGTGTGCCCAGTTGATTCTTAATAGATGATTTCATGCAACTCTTCTAAAATTCCTTTTTGATAGTTTAAAAGGCAAGGGGATATAATACTAACATGTCCTAGAGAATTTAGTTTTGCTGTCTTTGCATATGAAGGGTTCTGAAACTATTTATTCTACCTAGCAACTTCCATTGTTCTGCTGTGCAATAAATGTACAAGTAAATAGTGGCATTACAAGGACAAAGCAGTTGTATAAAAAGTATAAAACAGAATTGAAAAGTGTATGAAATAATGAAAAGTGAAGTTGGATTTTTGGATAGTCTCATGTTATCCTACGTATTGGTAGATTCTTGACAGAAAAAGTAGAAACAAAGAATGAGGAGAAGCGATGCCTGACTATCTGTAAAAGGACCTATTTCCTACATATTATTTAAATTTCATATTTGTTACTGTTCTTTAAACTTACTTGAAATAAATAACAAAAATGATAATTTATAAAAGCAAAACAAAACAAAGCTCATGGGTACATACCTAATTGTATATATGGCATAGAGTATTGCTGTTTGGCAAATTAGATAGTTTCCAAATGCTGACTGGTATTTAGATAAAAAAATCTTACTGTTTTAATTGTACATATTTGATAAAGATTTGCTAGGAATTTTCTGTCACTTTTATTGTATCACTTCTGGGTGTTCCACTTGTAAAATCCAGTTTATATCAGAAAACCACTTTTCAGTATACTCTAGCTAGTTATTCCAGTCAGAGTTCAACATGAAAATTAGATAAATTTAATTTCCATTTGTTAAAATGCTTTGTAGGAGAATAAGGGGTAGAATTCTGAGTCTGCTTTAAAGTTTGAGTGCAACTAATTAACATCTGTACCAAAACCATCTTTTTTTATTCATTTTCTCTCCTGCAATTAGCAGTGGAGATAGAAGCCTGTCACTAACATAACAAGAAAACCAGGTATTTTATCTGTGTATCTAACTTGATCTAGTCCCTCCCCTCACCCTTCCTCAAATGATAAGAATCAATGAGATAAGGATTTTAAACCTTCACCTAACCTGGTAGATTAAGAAAATGTGAGAATGGCTATTTGAAGTATTCACATTTTGGATTGCATATATAAAGTGATAAGAATCTGTTTGCCTTATTTCTAAGGATTTATTGGTAGGGAATGGATTGGTTTGAGGTTATCCAACAAAAAAATGACAGTCTCAGGCAAAGTTTCTGAGGTCACAATCTTTATTAAGGAAACAGATACCGATTGCCTCATTATTGTTTTCAGCATGGTAGATTGTAGCATCTCTTGGTTAATTTGATTTAATTTGCAAAGTAGATCATTATATTGCTATTACTTAAATAATGGTTTGATTCATGTCATGATGATACTTTCCTTAATAACCGTAAGTAAACCTCAACAAAGATTCTGTTTTTTTCTAGTTATTCTATGTTCTTACTCTGTATCTTAATTCAGAAATATCAATAATCTGTATATTTAATGTCATTGTCAATATTTTTATCAAACATGAATTATCAATATCCGTCTTATATATAATTATAAAAGTTTGCTCTCACATCTCATCATCTCCATCTCCCATTTCTCTAGCCACATTGGCATGTATAGTTTCTCTTCCCTTCAACTATCAGTCAAAACGCTACTTAGAAGAAACTTGTCACTTTTGTCAACCCAGCACCCTTTGTCTATTGCTAATATAGTGTCATTTGATTTGGGGAATTGCTTCTGCCCATCTTGTACAATTTTAGTGTGAGAGTAAATCCAAAGTACTTGCCAATATTTTAGTAGTACCATCCTGTTACAGCCAAGAGAGAACACATGATCTAAGCTTGATCAATCAAATGCTGCCCTTTGGTCTTTGCATCTCGAGTGAGAGGTACAATAGCAGAAGGAAAGATTATAGGTTACTCATCACAGCCGTAATAGGCTGACCTTACTATTCTTTATTTGCCATTGCTGTTTTTTATGCTTCCCATCTCACATGGCCTCCTACCTCCATTAATTCTGAGCCCCCGGTATCCTTCCAGTAATTGTTCTTTGGCCTAACACAACTAAGGAACTCTTGCTTGCAATCCAGAGCCTTATTAGTTACCAGACTATTTCTTTGCTTTATCCAATGTAAATAAACTTAATTTTCAAAAGTAGAATTATATTATCTCATCATTGAATAACATCAATTAGAAAGTGCCTATATTTAATTCAAGAGTATAGCAATGAAAGAATGTTGCAAGGAAACAGAAAGGTCAACTCATATTAATATTTAATTTCTAGGCTTGACCACCCAAATTATAAAATTGCTTCTCTCAAAGAAAAAGTATTTATGGTTAAAGATCCATCTTGCTTTTAAAGACAAAACTTTTACTGTTTTTCTCTAAAAAAGAAAATTAAGATAATGTACACATATAAAACTACCTCCCTGTTGGGAACCCTTCAAATGCAAAAAAAAAAAAAAATGTCCAAATCTTTATCAGTGTCCCTGTGGGTATGATTCTATTTGTAAATAGAACTTCTGAAGATGCTTTTATCGGTGAAGGTATGGACTCATTTGTGGATAGGATCTTCACAATTAGATGGGCTTTAATTCATATGACTAGAGCCTTGTAAAGAGAGGATGCAGTCCATTAGTAGAAGCCAGAATTCAGCTAAAACAAAAGAAGCAGACACAAGGAAAGGCAAATCATCATGTGATGGAGGCAGAGAGGTAGCCAAGGAACTCCAAAAATTGTGGAAAACCCGAGCCAGTTGGTTACTGACTCCAGGAAAGCATGGCTTCTCAGGACATTGATTTTGGACTTTGTAGCTCCAAAATCATGAGACAATAAATTCCTATTGCTTAAGTCAACCAGTGTGTGGTATTTGTCTTAGCAATCCTGGAAAACTAATACATCACCCTTTACTTGCCATTCACCTACTGTTTAAATGGCAACAGTAGGTTGCCATTTAAAACTCTGTCTTTATGATTTGTAATGTACGTTTAAGAAACAATAATTAAGAAAAAAAGAAACACAAGTGAGACAAGGAAAAAGAAAAGAGAATTAATACTTTGAGTGTTTTCTATGAGCCACGCACTATGTTTGGCATTTGACACAAATAATGACATTTAATCTTCAGAATGACTTTGGAACATAGTAAAAGTACATTCATTTTACAAATGCAGAAACAGAAATGGTGAACAAGTAAATTTTTTCAAGATTATATAGTTGGTAAGGCATCAAAATAGGAATCAAACTTGTTTACTACAAAATCCGTGTACATTTTACCATATGAGAAAAAAGAGACATATTATTGGATTTATATAAACACACATATATATGTATTTTTATACTTATGTATGTACTTCAATATAATCTATTGAGAAAGAGGTATGATTTTAAAGTTTTTCTTGCATATATATGTGTGTATGTGTGTATATACACTTCACCTATACATTTATGGTTCTTGTGTTTTACTATATAATTTATGGTTCCCAGGAATTTCAACCAGCATGACCAAAGACATGACATAACCAGCCCCCAACCTCTCACTATAGAAACACAGAAATGGTTTAACAAATATGAAATTATTTATTGCTGAGTGACAAATTACCCCAAACTATTATCTCACGTTTTGGAGCCAGACTTTCGGAACAGCTCAGTTTGGTAGTTCTGGTTCAGTGTCTCCTTTTAGGTTGTAATCAAGGCTTGACTTGAGCTGTAGTCCTAGGAAAGCATGAGTGGAACTGGAAGATCCATTTCTAAGATGGCTCATGGACAAAGTTATTAGCAGGAGGCCTCAGTTCCTTGCTGACTGTTGGCTGGAAACCTGTTTCTTGTCACATTGGCCTCTCTTTTGATGGCTAGCTTCCTCTAAGGCAAATAATTCAAGATAGAGAGAATGACCAAAATGAGAACCATAGTATTTTTGTTGACCTTTGCCAAAGTCACAAACTTCTGCTTTATTCTCTACATGAGAAGAAAATTCCTAATTTCAGCTCGCACTCAAGACTCCATCTCTTGAAGTGAGGAATATCAAAGAATTTGCAGACAGCAAAATTTTACTACTAATTCTATTACATAAAACCAGGATTATAAAAGGGTTGCAGCATCTATGAAAATAGGAATGGAAAACATTTCCTAAGGACATAGTAAGTATGTAAGGAAGTTTGCCATATGGCCATGAGTGTACTGTAGGGATGGTGGGGTGAAAGAATGTGTTTGAGCAAGTTACTTTTCTTCATTTATAAGCCTCAGCTTTCCTTATTTGCAAAATGTGGATAATATTAATTTCCTAATCTACTTTGCAGAAGTATTGTAAGGGTAAGAGGAAAATTGTGATGATGCTACTTTGGTAAAAATAAAATGCTATGCATATATGAGTAAAATAAATGTCCAAGTGTGTTCATCATTTCTTTGATTGTGAAACAGATTCCTCCTTTAGCACCATCAAGGCACTATATATACTTGATATCTGATGTAACTCAATGCAAAATATTTGCACAATCATATCCCTATGTGATTGCTATATTAGTTAGAGTTCTCTAGAGAAACAGAATCGACAGGGAACACTTGCAAATATAAAATTTATTAAAATGTCTCATGTGGCTGTGGGAATGCAGAGTCCAAAATCCACAGGGCAGGCTATGAAACCGACAATTCCAATGGAGTGTCTGGACAAACACCACAGGAGAGGCTCATCAGCCAAGGCAGGAAGAGAGCCTGTCTCTTCTGAATCCTCCTTCAAAGGCTTCCAGTGATTAGACTGAGCATCATTCATTGCAGAAGACACTCCCCTTGGCAGATTACAAATGGAATCAGCTGTGGATACAGCTGACGTGCTCATGATTTAATTCTATGAAACATCCTCATTGCAACAGACAGGCCAGCACTTGCCCAACTAGATAAACAGGTACCACCACTTGACCAAGTTGACACATGAACCTGACCATGACAGTCCACTCTTTGTCAACTTGGCAGCTATACATATCACCTTAAACCATACCTAATTCCTAAATAAAAAACATTAAAACACACATTTTTTTTCACCTAACAATACTCAACTGTCCTGCATATAACCGGAAACACATTAAACCTCTCCGGAATAGGGTGCAAGTGCTTGGGTAATATTCATTCTTAAACTTGGTATCTCACAATTCAAATAGTATAACAGGAACAAAACAACATCACAGTCCTCGTTCCTGTAACTGAACACGTGGTCGTAGTTCATATTTATCACTACCTTCTTCCACCACTCATCCCATTGTTCCCTTTCCCCTCAGCAAGCACTTCAGCTGGCCATGGTTCTTTGCCTGGTGGGGTGACCCAAACCTTCATTCCTGAAGTTTCAGACCCATTGGTAGTCCTGCCTGCTTTGGGTTGTTGCAGTTTTCCATTGATTTTAATCACAGGGCATGGTAGTATTAAATGATGCCCTGGGGATCTCCTACATTCCAAGAAAACTCTTCTTTACCTCCATTGTGTAGTTGCAGTCCTATTTCCCCCTGATAGTCAGGGTCAATCACCCCAGACAATAATGCAATCCCCTTCTTGGCTTGTTGGCCCAGGGGCATGAGTAGACCAAAGTGACCAGGTGGCAATCTTAGATTTCAGTTCAATGGAATCATTGTTGTTTCTCCTGGAGGAAGCACTCCCCCTTTTGGAACTAAAACCTGTAGACCAGCAGAGCTCAGGGTCGCAGAGACAGCAAGCAAAAATTTTCCTAGTAGATCACTAGGGGTAATAGTGAGTGGTACCACTCCCATTTCCACCCCTTGGTTCCTGGACCCATGGACCCTGGCTATAGGAGAAACGGTACCATACAGTGGATGCTGATTCAGAGCATATAGAGCTTCCTGGAGAACATTACCCCAGCCTCTCAAGGTATTGCCACCTAGTTGGCACCGTAATTGAGTTTTCAAAAGGCCATTCCACCGGTCTATCAATCTAGCTGCTTCTGGATGAGGGAGAACATGGTAAGACCAGAGAATTCCATGAACATGTGCCCATTCCTGCACTTCATTTGCTATGATGTATGTTCCTTGATCAGAAGCCATGCTATGTAGAATACCATGATGATGGATAAGGCATTCTGTAAGCCAACAGATGGTAGTTTTAGCAGAAGCTTTGCATGCAGGGAAAGCAAACCCATATCCAGAGTATGTGTCAATACCAGTTAGAACAAATCTCTGCCCCTTCCATGAAGGGAGTGGTCCAATGTACTCAACCTGCCACCATGTAGCTGGCTTGTCACCTCAGGGAATGTTGCCATATTGGGGGCTGAGTGTGAGTCTCTGCTGCTGACAGATTGGGCACTCAGCTGTGGCTGTAGCCAAGTTAGCCTTGGTGATTGGAAGTCCATGTTGCTGAGCCCATGCATAACGTCCATCCCTACCACCATGACCACTTTATTCATGAGCCCATTGGGAAATGACAGGAATTGCTAGGGAAAGAGGCTGACTGGTATCCAAAGAATGGGTCATCTTATCCACTTGATATTAAAACCTTCCTCTGCTGAAGTCACCCTCTGGTGCACATTCACATGGGACACAAATATCTTCATGTTTTTAGCCCACTCAGAAAGGTCTATCCACATACTTCTTCCCAAGACCTCTTTGTCACCAATTTTCCAATTATGGTGTTTCCAAGTCCCTGATCATTCAGCCAAACCATTATCCATAGCCCATGAGTCAGTATATAAACACACCTCTGGCTAGTTTCCTTCTAAGCAAAATGAACAACCAGGTGCACTGCTCGAAGTTCTGCCCACTGGGAGGATTTCCCCTCACCACTGTCCTTCAAGGACACCCCAGAAAGGGGTTGTAGTGCTGCAGCTGTCCACTTTCAGGTGGTCTCTGCATATCATCTTAAACCAGGCCTGAGTTTTCTCTTCCTCAGTCAATTCAGTGTAAGGAACGCCCCAAGAGGCCGTAGCTTTGGTCTGGGAAAGAGCAGGTAATGTGGCAGGAGTGGAGACCATGGGCATTTGGGCTACTTCTTCTTATAACTTATTTGTGCCTTCAGGACGTGTTCAGGCCCTATCTCGTATATACCATTTCCATTTTACAATAGAATGCTGCTGCACACACCCAACTTTATGGCTTGGTAGGTCAGATAACACCCAGCTCATGATAGGTAACTCAGGTCTTATGGTAACTTGGTGGCCCATGGTTAAGCGTTCAGTCTCTACTAAGGCCCAGTAGCAGGCCAAAAACTGTTTCTCAAAAGAAGAATAGTTATCTGCAGCAGATGGTAAGGCTTTGCTCCAAAATCTTAAGGGTCTGCGTTATGATTCTCCTATAGGGGCCTGCCAAAGGCTCCAGGCAGCATCTCTATTTGCCACTGACACTTCCAGAACCATTGGATCTGCTTGATCATATGGCCCAAGTGGCAGAGCAGCTTGTACAGCAGCCTGGACCTGTCACAGAACCTCCTCTTGTTCAGGTCTCACTCAAAATTTGCAGCTTTTCTGGTCACTCCATAAATGGGCTGGAGTAGCACACCCAAATGAGGAATATGTTGTCACCAAAATCCAAAGAGACCAACTAGGCATTGTTCCTCTGTTTTGGTCATAGGACGGTCCAGATGCAGCAACTTATCCTTCACTTTAGAAGGGATATCTCGACGTGCCGTTCACCACTGGACACCTAGAAATTTCACTGAAGTTTGTTATATTTATCTTCCATCCTCTGACATGCAAATGCCTTACCAGTAAGTCTAGAATAGTTGCTACTTCTTGCTCACTAGGTGCAATCAACATGATATCATCAATATAATGGACCAATGTGATATCTTGCAGGAGGGAGAAATGATCAAGTTTCCTGAGGACAAGATTATGACATAAGGCTAGAGAGTTGTTATACCCCTGAGGTAGAACAGTGAAAGTATATTGCCGAACTTGCCAGCTGAAAGCAAACTGTTTCTAGTGGTCCTTACTAATAGCTTTTGAGAAAAAAGTATTTGCCAGATCAATAGCTGCATACCAGGTACCAGGGGATGTATTGACTTGCTCAAGTAATGATACCACATTTGGAACAGCAGTTGCAACTGGAGTTACCACCTGGTTGAGCTTACAATAATCCACTGTCATCCTCCAAGACCCATCTGTTTTCTGCATAGGCCAAATAGGAGAGGTGAATGGGGATGTGGTGGGAATCACCACCCCTGCATCGTTCATGTCCTTCAGAGTGGCAGTAATCTCTGCAATCCCTCCAGGAATACGGTATTGCTACTGATTTACTATTTTCCTAGGTAAGGGCAGTTCTAGTGGCTTCCACTTGGCCTCTCCCACAATAATAGCCCTCACTGCAAGAGTTAGAGAGCCAATGTGGGGATTCTGTCAGTTCCTCAGTATGTCTATTCCAATTATACATTCTGGAACTGAGGAAATAACTACAGAATGGGTCTGGGGCCCACTGGACCCACTGTGAGATGGATCTGAGCTAAAACTCCATTGATCACCTGACCTCCATAAGCCCCCACTCTGACTGGTGGACCAGAGTGATGTTTTGGGTCCCCTGGAATTAATGTCACTTCTGAACCAGTGTCTGATAATCCCCAAAATATCTGATCATTTCATTTTCCCCAATGCACAGTTACCCTGGTAAAAGTCCGTTGGTCTCCTTGGGGAAGGTTTGGAGGAAGTATAAATTTGTGGCAGTGTAACAGGGTTCTCCCCCAAAGGTACCTGGCCTCCCCTTCATTCAAGGGGTTCTGGGACTATAAACTTTCTCAAGTCTGGAAATTGATTTAGGGGCCCTGACTCTGTGTTTTTGTAATTCAGGTTGGACTTCTGTTCACTTGACCTAGAACTCTTTTGTTTACACAGCTCCAACAAGAATTTAGTAGACTGACCTTCTATTGTATTTCTAGGTACCCCATGAATTACTCACCAATGCCACAAATCTCTGCAGGTCATATAATTTTGACTCCTGCTTTGAGTTTGTTGTCTATTATAATAGCCACGTCTACCCTGTCTTTCGCGATTAAGTGCTGCCACCTGGTTTCTGCCAACTCAGGATCCTCTCATCCCCATTGTGTTTAAGGATTCCAGCTCAGTGACAGCAATTCCTACAGTAATTACTGACCAAAGAGAAGTGCAACTACAGAGCTCTTCAGGGATGATGGCGCTTGTCTCACAAATTTATTTCTCACAGTTCTAGTAAAAGGTGCATCCTTGGGACATTCCTGGGGTGTAAGAGAAGACTGCATGATAAATCCACTCTAACATTCCAATCTCTCTAAGCCTCTGGATCCCCTCATCTGCATTATACCACGGCAGTTCTGACATTTCAACCTCAGGTAATGTCAGCCACCTGTTGATCCATGCTTCAACCAACCATCCAAACAAACTGTTAACACCTTTTCTAACTGCTTGAGCTATAACATCGAATGCAGAATCTCTGCTTAGTGGACCCAGATCAATAAATTCAGCCTGATCCAGCCTTATATTCCTTCCACCATTATCCCACACTCTTAAAATCCATTACCACACATATTCCCCTGATTTCTGTCTATATAAATTGGAAAACTCACACAGTTCTTTTGGAGTATAGTGTAGCTCCTCATATGCGATACTTTGTACCTCACCTTTACTTTGTACCTCACCTTTCAGGGCCTGTTGGGACGTTAGTCTAGTTATAGGTCTGGAAGAAATGTGGGGTGGTGGGAGTGGGTCATGAAAAGAATTAGAAATATCTTCCAAGCCATTTGCTTCAGGGCATACATTTGCAGTTTTATCTGGTGAAACAGGATTAATCACTCCAGGGCTAATCCCTTCAGGAGGAGGTTGGGTGGCCAATTCCTCAAGGCAGGCTAGAGGTGGGGTGGCTATGTCCTCAGGGCAGACTATTACAGGGTTATCTAGAGAAGACTCAGCATGATTTAGGGTTTCATCCTCACCTCCGACATCATTATCAATCCGTAAATCACCATTCCATTTTTCAGGGTCCCACTCCTTTCCATTCAATGCCCTCACTTTAACATCAGACACAATGCAACATTGAGGTTTCAGTTTACATTGTAAAGTTGCTACTCTAACAATAAGATTCTGAGACTGATTTTCAGAGCTCTCAAGTCTACAGCCACAAGAAATAAGACTTTCCTTCAGGATACTCATAGAAACTTCTACATCTGTCAGATGGCGCTTAAGCTTCTCGTTTGAAGCCTTAAGCCCATCCCTTTCACTCCTTAAAGTAGCCAGTGTATCTAATCACAACCAGCCAACATCTCTATACCTCTTATTTCCACAAAACTCCATAAAGGTGTCAAAAACATTATCCCCTAGAGCCTGGCTTCATACAAGTGAAGCATCAGGAGAATCAAATGGTGATATTTTGAATATCTCTTTACCAACTCACTCCATGGATTGGGAGTGTCATTCTGATTATGGGAATTAGAGTCCTTAGTGCATTTGAGTCCAGTCAGAGTAGAAACCTATTCATAAACGCCCATTTTTAAGATTCTGTTTCTTAAGAATCATTCCTAGTACCAAGTTGTATTAGTTAGGATTCTCTAGATAAACAGAATCAACAGGGAACACTCGCAAATATAAAATTTATAAAAGTGTCTCACATGGCCACTGGAATGCAGAGTCCAAAATCCACAGGGCAGGTTGTGAAGCTGACAATTCTGATGGAGGGTCTGGAAAACTCCACAGGAGAGGCTCACCAGCCAAGGCAGGAAGAGAGCCTGTCTCTTTTCTGAATCCTCCTTAAAAGGCTTCCAGTGATTAGACTGAGCATCACTCATTGCAGAAGACATTCCTCTTGGCTGATTACAAATGGAATCAGCTGTGGATGCAGCTGACGTGATCATGATTTATTATTTCTATGAAATATCCTCATTGCAACAGACAAGCCAGCACTTACCCAACCAACCAAACAGGGACCACCACTAAGTCAAGTTGGCACATGAACCTGATCAAGACAATTGTGAAAGAATCTTGAATGCCATATAAATGTATTGTGTGCCTAAAATATGTTATTCATGCCACGGGGTGAAGGCAGAAGTCAATGGAACCTGGAGAAGAATGGAGAAGACATTACCACGTACATTGCCATGTGAAGAATAAGCCAAAGATCAGTGATCACTGGCAGCCAGGTCCTGAATGAGACCGTCTTTGGGGATAAAGCATGAACTTGCTGATACCATGGGACTTCTAGTCTCAAAATTGTGATCAGTAAATTCCCATTGTTTAAGCTAACACATTGTATGGTATCTGTTTTAGAAGCTAGGGAACAAGAATAGAGGCCATATCCATTGTGGAACTTAGAGTTTAGCGATTCTGTATGACAACCACAAGATATTGCCCAAACACTTATTTTTCCCATAGATGAGGAAATTGATGCTCTTATCAAGTGACTCATCCAAGTTTACAGCATTCTACTATAAATGCAAAGATCTAGAGACAGTAAAATATTCTTTCCAATTTGGCAGATGTTCTCTGCTTTTACCTCCCTCCTCATTCAGCTCCCTCTTTGTATTCCCCACCCTCCACCCACCCACCATAACTCCTACACCTCCTTTTTAAGTCCCTCTACTGAATTTTATCATTCTGGCTGATTTGGTATCATCAGTAATGTAAGGGTAAACATTTGTGAGCCAAATAGTAATAATAAAAAAGCAAAGGTGAGTCTTCTGAGATTGCTAGGGTTTCCAAAAGAGGTAACTTTACTAAATATACAGTTCATAAGGAAAAGTGAGAAATTGCCTTAGTGTTCTGATATTAGATTTTTCATTAAAATTGCAGCTTTAATCTGAGGCTAACAAACATTTCCAACCAGACTAGACCTTGCACAGATGAAACAAACCAGTGACTACCAAATTATCTGAAGGCAGAATGGAGCTGCCTAGACACCTGAAATGACCAGCGTTCTTCCCCCACTTTGATTATCCCATCTAAAGTAGCCATTAAAATCCAAATACTATTCAGAAGTGAGTGTATCAATTCATTTTCAGATATAGATAACGTTGAGCCTATTTGTTTGTTATTTTCCTATGTCGGGAAGGTTCTAGAATTCCAAAAGAGGGTATTATAAATATTCCTCAGCAACAAGCCCCTGAGGTAGAGCAAAGAGATCTTTAATACCCATTTTAAGGTAGTGAGCATGAGTGAGGTGCACCCATTTGCTGTTCTAATTTGACGTTTCTAAATTCCCAAGGCAATTTGCCTTTGTCTGCAACAGACCTAATTAAACCCTTCCAGTTATTTCTTCCCCTTTGGCATTTTATGTTCTACACGGCAGAGTTCTCTGTTGTTTTTCCATTAGTCAACACTCTGTCCCTTCTTGCATCTATCTTTCATGAAAACTGTTCAAATTCCACGATTATATCTAAATTCCTTAACTCCTCAACCAGCTATATAGGAAGACTACTTCTCAAAGTAATTTTCTGAGCTGGTGAAGTCTCAATAGGAGCTGTGATTTGTAGGAAGCAGCAGATGGGTGGTAAGACCCTGGCGACACTGGATGATGTACGGGAAGGTGTGCCCTGCATAGAAGGATGGTTCATATTGCCCAGCCCTCACCTCTCAGTAGCATATTGCCATAAAGCAGCCAGCGTTGTTTTTCTCCTAGGGGTAAAGGATTTTTCACTAATCATGTTTATCCTCTTATATAGTGTCCCTTGTAAAGAGTGCTCCATATTTCTTAAGGTAATTGGTTTTTTTGATAAGGGTACCAAGTCTCATCTAGTATAAGTTTATATTTAACCCATTCAGGTGATTTCTCTGTGACTGTCCTCCATGATGTATTTACCACTGTCTAAAGCTGATGTATGGATGAATACGATGGGCAGGTCGCAGGCATAACTAAGAAGTGGCTTCCTAGAAACCACTGGAAAGGTTTATAGAAAGCTTCATCTCAATCCCAGCTTTTCCCTCCTTTTGCTGACTCATAATAACTGAATACAAGTATGTATATCATATCAGGAATGCTTATTATGATAATACTGCTCATCTTTTTTTCTTTTTTTACATGGGCAGGCACCGGGAATCAAACCCGGGTCCTCGAGCATAGCAGGCAAGCACTCTTACCTGCTGAGCCACCGTGGCCCGCCCGATAATACTGTTCATCTTAAGAAAAAAAGACAAAACATGAACAATTATTCCCTATGGAGTTAATGTAGATGTCAGTATACATGTGCAAATCGGTTTAAATAATTTGACAGATCAAGTCAGTGTTAAACAGTTTAACATCAACCAAATTTATCAAACTGATTTTTAGGGGGGGAAGCAATGTCTTTGAGGAACTTCATTTCATAGCTAACGCACAAAGAACAGAAATTAACAAATGCATTAATATGAAGCTCATCTGTGCTTATTGTGAAGGATGATCAGCTCTTAGTTTAAGAAATATCTTGTGCATTCCGGTAAACTATGCTGCTGTTAAACAATAAATAGTTTTATTTAGAAAACATAGGAAAGTCAGCACATAATTAGAAAATTTCAGTGCCATGTCTGTTAAAATTGATATTAATATAATATATTAAGTAAGCCAGTTTAAATAAGTTGATTTTAATCATGATGAAATTTTTAAAAATCATGACTAATGCATTACCCTAATCATTAGCAGTGGCTTGGTTTAAATTCCTCAATTTCCACTGTGAAGTAGAGCATTTGAATATCTTAACCAAATCAGAGATGTTTTACTGCCTCTATTTTCAACATTTATTTCAAAGTTACAAATACAAACCACACTTAAATTTCAGTAATTGAGCCAAAACAGACATGGTCCTGGAAATAAGGTGCCAAATAGAATAAATGTGTTGGAAATAAAGTTTGCACAATAGAAACCATTTATTTAAAACTGAAAATTTCACCTAAAGTGTTCCCTCTTTCCCTTCCCACTCACATAATGCACAATGATCACAATAACTTTTTATATGAAACTTACCAGTTACTGGTATCTGTAAACTGTATTGAAAAGGAGTCGGGAGGCTAGAGTTTTAACTCTGAATCTGTCACTCACTATAGATGCCCCCCAGTTATTCACCTATAAGGGTGAAATTTTTGAGCTCTTTAATACCCCTTCCAAATTTAATCATTGTATAATCTTTATAGAATTTTCTAGCATTGTACAAATCCAACATGATCTATTAATCAAAAGACATATGCAGATGAGTAGAAATGTATTAGTCATATTTAATCCTTAGTTTTTGTTGCTTTTTAACAAATATAAACATGGTCTTCTGAATTTATTCAAAATATTCATTTTGGTCATGGAGGCATGATGCCAGGTGTGTAGGAGAGAAGGCTGGACATTTAGTGAGTAAAAATGAGAAGCTAATGAATATGCAATGTATTTAAGCAAACTCTTCACCAGAGACACATCATTTATAATCCCCACTTCTTCAGTTAATGTTCAATTATAATTAAACCCTGTGCATTTGATTTGCATTGTCAATGTATTTTGCCTCATAATGTTTTAGTTTCATCCTGTTTTTCTCAAGTATCCAGGTTTTCAATATACCAATTTTGCTTTAGTGGGATTGTGTCTGCTTTCACAGAGAGATGTTCTTTGATAGTAACAGAATCTATAAAATACCTTAAAAAATTAATGAAAGCATTTGCTAAGCATAGACTGTTTCATCAGAATGTACCTAGTTTATTTTACAATGGTAAAATTACCAGGACTCAGAGAGCATTCTGATTGAATCATGAATATTCCAAAAGGGTAGATTAATCTGTGTGAACTACAGAGCTCTGCTGAAACTGCTGTTTAACATTCTAAAGTGTGGAATTCATCTTCTTACACATAAAAGAGCTTCCTATAATAAAGATTTTTTTATAACGGCAATAAGGCAGCTCAGTGGGGTGTGGTTTTCATGAAATAATCACACTTCTGAGGGATTAGACATTGTGCCTTGTGCTGTACAATCTCCTGAAATATTCAATGACATGATGATGCCACCTCCCCATCCACAGCTTTATTGCTCAGTTACTCAATGAGCCCTTCCAAAAATATTTGCCTACTTAGAGCTATTTTATAAATAAGCCAAGAGATCTGAAATATGATATTAATTTTTTGTCATTGTATCACAGTATTCTTTTATGTTTCTTATAAATAGAAATTATTGCAGCATTGTACTGTAGCTCACATTTAAACAAACAAACCAGAAATATAATTGAATTAAGACAAACTTATGACTTAGAGACCTGGTCTTGTTGAAGTTTAGCTAATAATTATGCAAGTCCTACCATTATTAATCTGCATTGTTTTTTTTTTTAGTGAAACTTTCATTAAGAATTCAGGCATAAATTTGAATATTGTACTGTAAAATTAACCCAGAGTGCATGCTACCATTAAAATGGATTTCTTCAATTTTTCGTAGATTATTACATGGAGGATATGTCACTTTTATTTATAGTACCCCTCAACTATAATCTTAATAACCTCTACTATTATTTTCACTGATCTCCTATCACCGATATTTTGAAAACTAATAGCAATGTGTTGGTAGAGAAAACTACATTCTCTTGCATATTCCAAACATTTTAGTGTTTAGGCAGAATATTAAGGGAACGCGCTACAGACCTATAAATGGCAGCTATAAGAAGGATTTGTGATTTATGAAACAATTTTCTACGACTGTGCCAAAATATTAAACTTTGTGAGCATAATTCTACATTTTTGACATGAAATAAATTTTTTAAAAGTTACTTTGAAATGCTACATAATTGAAAAGTCCATTATAAGTAATGTTGCACTCCCTGTGTTATAGATATACCTCATTTCAAGTGCTATTTATTTTTAAAATAATGCCCTTTTTTTTAACAACAGAGCACTTATAAGAGATGAATAGCATATTTTAAGCTGATGGTAAAATTAACCTAAGTTTTAGTTTCTGTCCGTCTTAGAAGATTTTCCCTAAATTTTCTTGACAAGAATCTAATTGTCTGTTTGTATGCTGTGCTCACAAAATATCAAGATCAGAGATTCAACCAATAGATCACTTGCCTATAATAATAAAAAAAAAATAGTAATGACTTTCTTCACCAACTTTTTTCAAAGAATATTAACATTATTAAAATAATTTTTCTAGTTCAAGTTATGGGAAAAGATTCTAGCACAATAGGCAAAATTAACCCTTGCTCTTGTTCCAAATTCTATAACAGTGTTTCTTAAATTTCAATGTCCTACAGATCACCTGGGAATCTTGTTAAAATGCAAATTCTGATGCACTGAGTCTAGGACCTAAGATGGGAATTGAGATTCTGCATTTCTAACATGTACATATATTGTACCAATATTTCTGGTTCAAGGGTAGCCTTCAGATGATAGAATCTCGTATCATCCCTTTGATTCCTTTGATTTGCTCTTATAACTCATGCACATGACAGACTTTGAGATTTTTGCTGCTGTGTTTCTTTGTTTGTTTATTAGAGAAGAAAAATTAACCACATGACACTGGTGATGGCCAGGACAAAAGCAGGTTCTCAACTTTCACTCCAAATCCTGACTGTATTGTACATCAACATTGATTGCATCCTATAAGAATCATGAAGCTTTTCTCAACATCCTAAAAAACGCATTTCTTCTGCCTTTGTGACTACATTATTCCTGCTAACATAGTAAATATTTGGGGCAACCTCTTAAAGCCACAGTGTAGGGAATCCAAGCTGATTAGTTGAAGAGCCGCGCCTAGATGATTTGAGGGCAAGAACCTCTGCCATGACCTCCCACGTCTGAGTTTTGTCCTGGGAGAGGGATACGGCTCGCGGTCCTTACTTTGGCTCTTTCACCTCTTGATACATTAACGTATCTATATGTTGGTTACTGTCAAACAGTTAACCTCCCCTTACCTTCCTACTCATACAGCAGGTCCTCAGTCCACAAGCATCGGAAAATACATTCTTGCTCTGAGAAAGGTGGAGGGATCTGTTAAATAACCTGACTCTAAAAAATCCTATAAATTATGAAGTTACAAAATGACCTTAGGGACAAAGCTATTTTGTGAAAAAGAAATTTGTTTAAGTCACCTATATTAGATACAAGAAACTTCTGAGTATTTTGCAGTATATATTAAATTCTGTTGACTTTGATCTAAGAACAATAAATATATCACTATATGAATTTAAGTAAATATATAAATGAATGATGTTTTAGTTTCCTGGCTGCTAATGTAAATGGAACACAAGGAGTTGGCTTAAACAATGGCAATTTATTGGCTCACAGTTTTGAGACTACAATAAATCTCAAATCACATCTTCATCAAGGCAACAATTATCCCAGAAAACCATGGTGTTCTGGGACTGGCTACCAGAGATCACAGATCTTTAACTTCTTGGCAATGCACATGGCAATGTCTTCTCCTGGCATCTCTGGATTCTGTTGACCTCCACCTTCTGGCTTTCTCTCTTACTGTGGCCTTCTTTATAAGGCCTTCATTAGTAGAATTAAGACCCAAACTGATTCAGTTGGGTCAAACATTAACTGAAGTAACCTCATCAAAAGGTCCTATGTACAAGGGTTCACACCCACAGGAATGGATTACATTTAGGGCATGTTAGTCTGGGGTACATAGCTCCAAGTCACCACATATGGATACTATTCTAGTTTGCTAGCAGCCGGAATGTGCTATACCAGAAACTAAAGGCTTTTAAAAGGGGGAATTTATTAAGTTGCAAGTTTACAGTTCTAAAGCCAAGAAAATGTCCAAATTAAAGCAAGGATATAGAAATGTCCAATCTAAGACATCCAGGGAGAGATACCTTGGTTCAAGAAGGCCAATGACATTCAGAGTTTCTCTCAACTGGAAAGGCACATGGCGAACATGGTGACGTCTGCTAGCTTTCTCTCCAGGCTTCTTGTTTCATGAAGCTCTCCCAGGGGCATTTTCCTTCATTATCTCCAAAGGTCTGTGGCTGCCTGGGCTCTCCTGGTTCTCATAGCTCTGAAGCTTTTTTCCAAACTGTTTCCTCTTTTAAAGGATTGCAGTAAATTAATCAATGTCCACCTGGAATGGGTGGGGTCACATCTCCCACTAATCAAAGGTTAATACCCACAACTGGGCGTGTCACATCTCTGTGGAAATAATCTAATCAAGTATCCAATTTACAGTGCTGAATAGGGATTAAAAGAAATGGCCTACTCTACAAGATGGATCAGGATTAAAACATGGCTTTTCTAGAGACACAATCCTTTCAAACCGGCACAAATACTAATATCTAATTCAAAACACTTCTTTTACATTATGGAAAGATTTGCTATTGTACTTTATCATGTAGTATTTTACTTTATTTTTTTAACCATATCTATTTCAAAAAAGTATCATAAACAACGTTACAATGAACATATGCATAATGCACAAAGCAGACAAGTTATAACAGGATTATTAAAACCAAATATGTTAACCACATTAGCTAATTTAGTTATATGGGTAACTTGGCAAGATTTGTTGGTAGCTTTTGCTAGTACTAAAGTCAAAATGAATTTGTCTTTGTTGGAATGTGAAGCTTCATAGACAGTGTTTTCAAGAATGACATGAATTATTTGCTTATGTATATTTGTAATAACATTTTTAAAAAACCACAGGCATGAGTTTACTTAGGCTTTCAACTGACCTATCCAAATATTGATTGGAGTTACCTAAAGGAAAGGCTGCATGACATGACATTCTCCTATTTTCTTCTAATTTAAGTTTTCACAACAGGGTCTGTCAAATTTTAAGCTTATCAAGAATATTTCAGATACCATTCCCTTTATTTAAATATGAGTTTGTATGTCATTTTGAAAAGTCCATATCAAATTGATGAAAAGAATATAGAATCAATATATTATTGAGCTAATGAAGATCAAAAATCATCCCTCTAAAATAATCCCAATTTTTTGCTGAAAATGAGGTAGATGCCAAGTTCTTACAGAGAGTTGCAGAACTGGAACATGCAGCTGCCAGTTTTGACTCAATGCCATGGGCAGAGCTGCTATATCCCTAGGGGTGGAGATTAGAATTCTGATCTACCTTTCAACTTCACTCCACAGAAAATTCCCCAAAGGTTGATTTGTGCTCAGTATCCAATCCTACTACCAGAAAATCAAATTTGATGTTAATACTGGTTTTACTCTTAATACACACAAAGAGTTTTCCTTTGCTTGATGGTACATCACCTTTGCCTGGTTCAATATAAACAAGGTTATACTATAGTTAAAAAATCACTGATTAATTTTTCCTCTAAAAATATTTTTGGAGAGTGTTTTAAAGTCTGTAAAAGTTTCTAAATGCCTTATATTAATCCATATATTAGTCCAACTATTATTTTGAATAGTTCTACTTTCCAAAATAATTTCACTTATAAATATCTGTCAATTAAAAACATGAAGAGAGGGGGTGCAAAACTAATTCAGTGGTAGAATTCTCACTGCCATGTGGGAGACCCAGGTTTAATTCCTGGTCCATACACTTCCCAAAAAACAAGTAAAACAAAAATTCAACAAATGGTGCTGCAATAATGGGATACTCACATGGAAAAATAATAAAATGTGACTCCACCATACAGCATACAAAAGCAAAAAAAAAAAAAAAACATGAAGAGAATATTCATGCTAATATTCCTTTCCTTTTCTAGTTTTATTTTTATTGGACAACATTTATGTTTTTCCTTCTTAAGAGCTGGAATACACAAATGAAACATAGATTAAGGGCCTGTTTGGCTTCTTGGATTCAGGTAATGCCAAGATAATGCCATGGAAGGTTGCAGTGTTGTCTCTAGAGAATCTGGGAGGTGATATATGGGATACTAGCTGTGATTGTCCAGCATGATGAGAGTAAGGGAAAGCCACTCTGCCTATATTCTTAGACTGGAAGATAAATGCTGATAACACCACTGCAACCATAAGTCCTGTATTTATTTACAGGGCTCACTAGCCTTGTCTGCCCCATCGTGCATGTTTCCAGAGGACTTAGCCTCGGTTTGTCTGACTTAGCAACATTCTAGAGAAGAAGAAAAACCTGAATGTCCTTTTTCTACCCTAGACTTTCAGGCATATTCATATTGGAAAGACAATTAGTTTGATCTCTCTTGTCAGAATGAGAATGAAATGTATTTTGTTACTGAGAAAAAGAGGTATAGGATTAAAAATGCAATTTTTAAGTCAACAGCCACTGTTCTTGTCTCAGCATTGAAATATGTTTACAAAATGAGAGACGGCAGGGAGAAAGAAGTTAAACTGAGTATCAAGCAACTTTCACGGTCCATCTACACTCTGTGAGTCATATAGGAGTGAGCAGAAAAAAATAAACGGAAAAACTGAAACCAAAATGTGACAGGCATTTGACATTTTGAGGAGAATATTGAGAATTGCCAATAAGACTAAAACACGAAATGAACAATTTTCCAAAATAATCATTTCTTAATTATTCAGTGCAATGCCACAAACATATTAAGCTTGTGCTGTGTTCCTGGCCTTCAATGAAGCATTTAAAAAACAGATATGTGTATGGCCCTTTCCGTGAGCACAGAAGGCACAGTTATAAAGAGAGTGTACATGCAAGGAGTAACCATCATACAATGGAATGCATGCTTTAGCAACATGAATTTGAAGTTGCTAAATGTATTCACGTTAGAAACAAAAAATAAGACTCAAGAGATAAAAATAAATCTACATATTAATCCCTCAAGAGAAAAAGAGTTCAGGGAAGCCTTCAAAAAGGAAGCTGATTCTGAAGTATTTCATCACAAAACCCATGCAGTAGATTATATTGGCAGAACAAAAGAAAAGAGGAATTTGCCAGAATGCTGGGGTGGGATTTGGGGGGAATGAGGTTTTATAAAGGAATGGAGATGGTTACATCAAGAATGACTGGGGCTAGATTTTGAAGAACCTTGAATAATACAATAGGGGATTTGGACTTTATTCTATAAGGCCCTTGGAAGCAAAAGAAAGTCTTTATGGAAGTGTGCTGGTTTGAGAGATTTATGTACCATGGAAAAGCCATGTTTTACTACAATCAATCTTTTGGGAGCATCCGTTTCTTCTAATCCCTATTCAGTACTATAGGCTGTGAACTTGATTAGGTTTATCTCCACGGAGAGATGACTCAATCGATTGTGGGTATTAGACCTGCTTAGATGGAGATGTATTTCCACCCATTCTACATGGATCTTGATTAGTTTACCGGAATCCTATAGAAGAGGAGACATCTTCGGAGAGACTTTTTGTTTTTAGAACAAGGAGAGAGCCGCAGAATCATCACAGAAGGACAGGAGAACCACAGAGTCCACCAGCTGGCGACCTTTGGAGATGAAGAAGGAAAAAGCCTCCTGGGGAGCTTCATGAAGCAAGAGGCTGGAGAGAAAGCTAGCAGACGCCGCCATGTTCACCATGTGCCCTTCCAGCTGAGAGAGAAACGCTGAGCATCATCGGCCTTCTTGAACCAAGATATCTTTCCCTGGATGCCTTAGATTGGACATTCCTATAGACTTGTTTTAATTTGGACAATTTCACAACTTTAGAACTGTAAATGAGCAACTTATTAAATTCTCCGTTATAAGAGCCATTTCATTTCTGGTATATTCCATTCTAGCAGCTGGAAAAGTAGAATAGGAGGGAACTAAAAAACTCAAGCTTATGTTTTAGAAAGATAACTAATGGTGTAAATGGAGCTGTGAATGGATAAAAGAGAGATGAGAGATAGCTAATACCTTCCAAGGTGAGAGGATGATGACAGAACTAAAGCAAAAGCTGTATTAAAGGAGATGAAGACAGGAATTTGGGTACTTCCCAGGGTTTATTCCAAAAATCACAAGTCCAGACTGATATGCCTTGAAAAGGGAATTTGGTAAATTGATAAGTTTGGGAAATACTAAGTCCTATTATATGTATAGCCATATAAATCTGTCTAAAGTACTTACTGCATGCCAAGCACTTTTCCTCCAATATTACTCATTTAATTCTCATACAAAACTTTATGAAGTAGGTACTATTCTCATGCCCATTTTGCAGTCTTTGCAATCTTGCCCTTACAAAACCTCACATTAGGAATAGGCAGAGCTAGAATGAAAACCAGTTGGCTCTAAACCCCTAGGCCTGCAGCTTTCCAACAGAATTGATGTCCGAGGGGACTATCAGTTTTCATTCGCATATTAATGGCTCTGAATTGTCTTAAAGATAAAAAATTGAAAAGCATACAAGAAGACAAACAAACCAAAAACTCTGTGAATCCTAGCATTTCCTAAATACATTTGTCCACAGAATCATTTTCCCATTTTTAAAATCTCACAGAATTAGAGCCCCATGGAACTCAGTTTATGACATAATAGAAATGAGAAATAATTTAAAAGTAGAATCAATAAATGGTGGCAACTGAAATTCATTTAATTATTCTATTTTTAATTAATTGTTTCATTATAATATTATTTATTGTTAACTCAACACAGCTATAGATTTTACAAAGAGACTGTCTGATTATATCAATGTCATGCTATTCTTAATATTATTTCAATAATCAAGAGAGGGTTGCTTTATTCTAACAAAATAAAATCAGAAGAAAAAGATGAAATAAAAAGAGAAAGGAGAGTTTTATAACTCTCATAATGCCCAGGTTTGCTTTTGGAATTGCTCTCAATCTTGTTTTATTCTGCATTTACCTTTCTACTTTACCTATTCAGTTATAACTTTGAATCAGGAAGACAATGGCAGTGTGGACAATCAGACTTAGTTTCTTTGAGGTTGAAAAAATAAGTCAAGTAGGAAGAAGGGGTAGGCAGGAAGTTGATTCCATATAGAATTTGAAGTTTAGAATGCCTAAACTCAGAAGTACATGCTTGATACTACTTCTTCCCAGTTACCCTGTGAGGTAAGTTTATTTTTAGCTGTATATTACAGAGGATGGAACTCAGGTCAAGAGAGGTGAATAGCTAGGAATTGGCAGCGGGTGAATGTCATTAGCATTGGCATCTTTATCATAATAGCTGGCATTTGTTAAATGCTTCTATTTTCCAGACATTGTCCTAAGCCTTTTGTATTAGCTTGCAAGCTGCCAGAATGTGATGTACTAGAACTGGAATAGCTTTTATAAAGGGGGACTTAATAAGTTACAAGTTTGTTATTCCAAGGAAGTGAAAGTATCCAAATTAAGGCACCAATCAGAGGTTACCTTCACATGAGAAAGGCTGATGTGTCAGGAACACCTCTGTCAGCTGGGTAGTCACGTGGCTGGCATCTGCTGGTCCCTTGCTCCTGGGCTATGTTGCCTTCAGCCTCTGTTCCTGTTCTAGTCTGCTAGCTGCTGGAATGCAATATACCAGAAATGGAGTGACTTTTAACAAGGGAAGTTTAATGAGTTGCTAGTTTACAGTTCTAAGGCCGAGAAAATGTCCCAATTAAAACAAGTCTATAGTAATGTCCATTCAAAGGCATCTGGGGAAAGACACCTTGGTTCAAGAAGGCCGATGAAATTCAGGGTTTCTCTCTCAGGTGAGAAGGCACATGGCAAACACAGAGCTTCTCTCTCAGCTAGAAGGGCATGTGGCGAATACGGCGTCATCGGCTAGCTTTCTCTCCTGGCTTCCGGTTTCATGAAGTTCCCTGGGAGGTGCTGGCTGGTGGACTCTCTGCTTCATAGTGTTGCTCTCTCTGAATCTCTCATTCTCCAAAATATTTCCTCTTTTATAGGACTCTGTATTAGTTAGGGTTCTCTAGAGAAACAGAACCAACAGGGAACACTTGCAAATATAAAATTTATGAAAGTGTCTCACGTGACCGTAGGAACGCAGAGTCCAAAATCCACAGGGCAGGCTGCGAAGCCGATGACTCCAATGGATGGCCTGGACGAACTCCACAGGAGAGGCTCACCAGCCAAAGCAGGAATGCAATCTGTCTCCTCTGAGTCCTCCTTAAAAGGCTTCCCATGATTGGATTTAGCATCACTAATTGCAGAAGACACTCCCCTTTGGCTGATTACAAATGGAATCAGCTGTGGATGTAGCTGACGTGATCATGACCTAATCCTATGAAATGTCCTCATTGCAACAGACAGGCCAGCGCTTGCCCAATCAGATGAACAGGTACCACAACTTGGCCAAGTTGACACCTGTCCCTAACCATGACAGTCTCCAATAAACCAATCAAGACCCACTCAAATGGGTGGAGACATGTCATCCCCTAATCCAGTTCAACAACCATTCTTGACTAAATCACATCAACCAGGGAGATGATCTCATTACAGTTTCAAATATATAGTATTTAATAGGGATTATTCTACCTTTATGAAATCGGATTTATATCAAATCATGGCTTTCTTAGGGGGCATACTTCCTTTCAAACTATCACAGTTCCTGTGGGGGTTCCTCACTTTACTTCTCCAGGGCTGGCTTTCATCTCTTGGCTTCCCTTGGCTCTCTCCAGGTTCTGGCTTGCTTAACATCTCATGGCAACATCTGTTGGGTGCCAAGTATCTCTAGACGTCCGTGTCCCTATTCTCCACATGTCCACATCTGTATCGGCTCTGCTGTGAAGTTTCTGTCACCTCTGAGGTTTCTATCATTTCTCTAGGCTCGGTTTTCTCCAAACTGTTTCCTCTTTTAAGGGATTCCAGTAAGCTAATCAAGACCCACCTGGAATGTGGGAGTCACATCTCCATCTAATCAAAGGTCACACCCACAATTGGGTGTGTCACACATCTCTGTAGAGATAATTTGATCACATTTTCAACCAACAGTGCTGAATAGGCATTATAAAAAAATGGCTGCTCCCACAAGATTGGACCAGGGTTAAAATGTGGCTTTTCTAAGGTACATAATATTTTCAAACCATCACACCTGTTGACATGTAATTTTCAGAACTCTGTGAGGAAGGCCCTATTATAATCCCCATTTAAAAGATGAAAAAACTGAGATTTAGAAAGATTAGTAACTTTCCAAGGTCACACAGCTAGCAAGGAGTGGAAACAGGATTCTAACCACCAGAGTACATTTTCTTAAGCACTCCTCCATTTACTGTAATACTCAAGTCAAAGGAAAAAATGACACAAAAAGGATTGTGGAATTGCTTGCCTCTAATTTTGCAGGGTCATTTACCACTTGTCCATTTACTAATCTATCTCCTCCATGAGACTAATCCATCCATCTATCTGGGAAGCTACTGTACTATTTTACTGTTGTGATGTTCTGACTTCTTAGCACACTTACTGATACATAGAGATTTTTTATGAAAGTTTTTTGGATGGATAGATAAAACCATGAGCATCTATATGTATTAGATATAAATGAAGTGTATTAAATGTAAAATTTTAATCTAATTGTATTAAACACCTGCATTAGCAAACCTCTGAGGAAAGGCCATCTCCATCCCAACTCACTGCCCCAGTGTGCCTCTGCTTAAAAGTCTGGTACCGAGTGCACAGGTGGTTCAGTGGTAGAATGCTCCCCTTTCATGCCGGAGAACCCAGGTTCAATTCCTGGACCATGCACCAAAAAGAAAAAAAAAAAAAAAAAAAAGGTCTGGTACCTTGTTTCTACCCCTCTTGGGGAAATTCCTGCTAAACAGGGGCTGCTGCATCCTCCCTGGGCCTGCCTAACCCTTTGAACATTTTAACTTCTGGCCGATTTTGTTACCCTATATTTTGTAATATATTTTCATAGATTGCTATCATATTTAATTCTAGAGCAACTCTGTGCAGTAGACAGGGTATTTTTATTTTTCCACCACAATCCAAGGAAGAGATTTTTGGTAAGACAAAGAGTAGCAATTCCAGTTCTCCTGTAGCTCCATTAACTTTCTTACTGAATAAGTATAAGTATTTAAGTATTCCATTGCATATCTTGGGTTGAATTACTATCAGGCATGTCTTCAACAACTGATGAGTTAATGAAGAGACACTTGAAAGCAGGCATTAAACATTTCCTATCAGTGAATGACTTTGATAAGAATTCCCTTCCCAAAAATAAATGGACCAATTTTGTCAGGTTCTGATTTCCATTAATATACATGTGAATGATCAAAATAATTCCATCCTGAAATTATGTTATTCCCAAGGAAGTCAGGCCAAAATTAGCACTATATTTAGGCAAATATCAAAATACCATATTTTCAGGGTACTGCAAAGTATAGGGATTAACAGCTCAGTCTCTGGACACAGACATACTCTTTCAAATCCTGAATCTACCGCTTCCTAGGTTTATAGTCTTGGATATGTTACTTAACCTTATGGTGCCTTTGCACCGCCATCTGTAAAAAATCAGTGGTGTGTACACATAGTATTGTCAGGAAGATTAAGCGAGTTAACATATGTATATAGTGCCAACCACACAGCAGGCACTGTGGAAATATAGTTACGAATATTATTTGTTTATAGTGTTTCTTTGTGCAGGGCTTTGAAAGCAATTGGAAGTAGTAGATAAAAATATTGAATTTTCTACTCCCTCTTTTCCAAGTTTAAAACAAAACAAAGACAAATGTCCACAAAAAAGTCTTGGAGAGGTCTCACTGACATTTTTCACCCTGGTGAAAATGTTAAATGTCCTCATTTGCTTCCTACAATTGGGCAGTTCTAATAAGCTCGATCAAAGAGCTTCCCCTCTCCCACTCTCCAGCTCTGTAGTAGAGGACAAAAAAAAAAAAAAATTCTCCTTTAACTGCTTTAACATTTGACAGTCAACATTTGACAGTCACGAAGAGAAACTTTTCCATCATGATGTCTTCCAAGTTAGTGGACTAGAACAAATTCAGCCCCTTTAATCATATGGCATCAGGCAGCACTGAAAATGCAATTTGTTGTGAAATTTGTTTTTGCATTTGTTATTAGAAACCAAGTGTTCAGCTCTTTTGCAGCTCTCCACTGGACCTTATCAGGGAACACACTAGCTGGAGGGCTTCCATATCACTGATCGCTCAGAAGGAAACTCAACAGCTGTGTTTCTGACAGCTGGAGCAGGCCTGATGCCCATCAACAAATATCCATGATACCTTGCTCTTCTTAGATAAGAGGGGACGGGCAACACTCTGTTGGTCGGGGAATGAAAGTTCTTTATGGTTGTCACTTTATTTGGTGGGTGAGGAAGTGAAAGCACTGTAGTATATTTACCTTATGTATTGTCTACCAGATATTGGCTAATGCTTATCATAAGATCAGGTGAGAAATAAGGGAAGATGAAGATGTTCCAGGAAAAGTAACTCAGACTGTAGCAAGTAAAATACAAACAAAACTACACATGCTCAAAAACAAACACAAACACTAAAGCTAAACAAGTGACCAAGCTTTGCTATATAAAATGAAAAGGAGATACTTATCTATTGCATTATTCCTGCTCATTTATTGACATAATTTTAAAATCAAAATGTATACTTTGAGGGGAAGAAGAATCATCTTGTTTAGTCTTCTAGTCTAGCATTTGACTTTCATCCAATTGTTTGACTTGAAAGTGGACTTATTTTTCAGGAGCACCAAGAAAATTCTGATGCTGAATTTGCCTTTTGGCTTCGCACAGTATAGTTGCATACAGAAGAGTTAAGATCTATATTTGTATTACATTGTTTGTAATATATACAGTTGAATCACTCCAAATCATTTGGACCTGATCAATGGTCATATCTTACAGAAAAGGAAAGAAAAACAGGTGTATTTGTTTTTTCAGTGTAGCTTATAATTAAATAATTTTAAGTATAATTTAAACATAATGCATGTAATTTAGTGTAGAGTGCTTCAAATCCCCATAATCATGCACTAATATTAGGGCAACACTGTTATAATATCTTTGCAAAAAAAAAAAAAAAATTGAGGTATCTTCCCTGTAGCCCAAAGATCACCAGGCCTCCCAAAATTCCCCCTAACCTCTTCTTTATTAATGAAGTTAAAATATTTACTTGTCTCCATTATGAGTCCAGCTACAAAAATGTAAAATTAATCTCCTGCAATAATATCTCTAGCAGAATCTGAAACCATTGTGTAGAGTATCTATTAAACCATTTTGAAAAAGGAAATATTAGAACTTTCCTTAAAAGTCTATTTCAGATGACAGTGTTCATGGATGAATCTTGAAGACATTATGTTGAGTGAAATAAGCCAAACCCCAAAGAATAACTATTGTATGACCTCACTGATATGCAGTAATTAGAATAAGCAATCTCATAGCATCTGAACCTAAAATGTAAGTTATCAGAGGATTGGGAGGGATTGGGTAATAAGGAGTTAATGCTTAAATCATAGAGTTTCTATTTAGGATTATGGAAAAATTTTGGTAATGGATGGTGGTGATAGTAGCACAACATTGTGAATGCAATAAGAAGTACTAAATTGTTTACTTGTATGTGGTTAAATGGGGAAATTTTAGGCTGTGAATTATATTTACAGAATAAAATGTTTTAAAAATACATTGGACTGTGCAACATAACAGTGAAGAAGAGAGAGGTGTGGAGAAGAGTGTAGACAGAAGGAAAATTAGATATGACATATAAAATGCAAAAGGCAAAATGGTAGAAGAAAGTACTACCCATACAGTAATAACATTAAATGTTAATAGATTGAACTCCCAATCAAAAGACATAGACTGGCAGAATGGATTTAAAAACAGGATCCTTCTATATGCTGTCTACAGGAAACACATCTTAGACCCAAAGATTAACATAGGTTGAAAGTGAAAGGTTGGGAAAAGATATTTCATGCAAATAACAACCAGAAAAGAGCAGGAGTAGCTATAGTAATATCCAACAAATTAGACTTCAAATGTAAAACAGTTAAAAGAGACAAAGAAGGATACTATGTACTAATAAAAGGAACAATTCAACATGAAGATATAACAATCATGAATATTTATGCACCAAACTGGAATGCCCCAAAATACGTGAGGCAAACACTGCAAACACTGAAAAGGGAAATAGACATATCTACCATAATAGTTGGAGACTTCAATTCCCCACTCTCATCAATGGACAGAACATCTAGACAGAGTATCAATAAAGAAACAGAGAATTTGAATATTATAAAAAATGAGCTAGACTTAACAGACATTTATGGGACATTACACCCCACAACAGCAGGATACACCATTTTCTCAAGTGCTCACGGATCATTCTCAAAGATAGACCATATGCTGGGTCACAAAGCAAGTCTCAACAAATTTAAAAAGATTGAAATCATGCACAACACTTCCTCAGATCATAAAGGAATGAAGCTGGAAATCAATAATAGGCAGAGCGCCAGAAAATTCACAAATATGTGGAGGCTCAACAACACACTCCTAAACAACCAGTGGGTCAAGAAAGAAAAAAAATTCTAAGAGAAATCAGTAAATATCTCGAGGCGAATAAAAATGAAAACACAACATATCAAAACTTATGGGATACAGCAAAGGCAGTGCTAAAAGGGAAATTTATTGCCCTAAATGCCTATATCAGGAAAGAAGAAAAGGCAAAAATTCAGGAATTAGCTGTCCATTTGGAAGAACTGGAGAAAGAAGAGCAAACTAACCCCAAAGCAAGCAAAAGGAAAGAAATAACAAAGATTAGAGCAGAAATAAATGAAATTGAGAACGTGAAAACAATTGAGAAAATCAATAAAACTGGAATTTGGTTCTATGAGAAAATCAATAAGATTGATGGACCCTTAGCAAGATTGACAAAAAGAAGAAGAGAGAGGATGCAAATAAATAAGATCAGAAATGGAAGAGGAGACGTAACCACTGACCCCACAGAAATAAAGGAGGTAATAACAGGATACTATTAACAACTTTATGCTAATAAATACAACAATGTAGATGAAATGGAAACTTCCTAGAAAGGCATGAACAACCAACTTTGACTCAAGAAGAAATAGATGACCTCAACAAACCAATCACAAGTAAAGAAATTGAATCATTCATTAAAAAGCTTCCCAAAAAGAAAAGTCCAAAACCAGACGACTTCACATGTGAATTCTACCGAACATTCCAGAAAGAGTTAGTGCCAACCATGCTCAAACTCTTCAAAAAAAATGGAAGTGGAGGGAAAGCTACCTAATTCATTCTGTGAAGCCAACATCACCCTCATACCAAAACCAGGCAAAGATATTACAAAAAAAGAAAACTACAGACCAATCTCTCTAATGAATATAGATGCAAAAATCGTCAACAAAATTCTAGCAAATCGAATTCAGCAACACATTAAAAGAATTATACATCATGACCAAGTAGGATTCATCCCAGGTATGCAAGGATGGTTCAACATAAGAAAATCAATTAATGTAATACACCATATCAACAAATCAAAGCAGAAAAATCACATGATCATCTCAATTGATGCAGAGAAGGCATTTGACAAGATTCAACATCCTTTCCTGTTGAAAATACTTCAAAGGATAGGAATACAAGGGAACTTCCTGAAAATGATAGAGGGAATATATGAAAAAACCCACAGCTAATGTCATCCTCAATGGGGAAAAATTGAAAACTTTCCCCCTAAGATCAGGAACAAGACAAGGATGTCCATTATCACCACTATTATTCAACATCATGTTGGAGGTTCTCACCAGAGCAATTAGACAAGAAAAAGAAATACAAGGCATCAAAATTGGAAAGGAAGAAGTAAAACTATCACTGTTTGCAGGTGATATGATACTATACGTCAAAAACCTGGAAAAATCCACAACAAAACTACTAGAGCTAATAAATGAGTACAGCAAAGTAGCAGGTTACAAGATGAACATTCAAAAATCTGTAGTGTTTCTATACACTAGCAATGAACAAACTGAGGGAGAAATCAAGAAATGAATTCCATTTACAATTGCAACTAAAAGAATAAAATACTTAGGAATAAATTTAACTAAAGAGGCAAAAGACCTATACAAAGAAAACTACAAAAAACTGTTAAAAGAAATCACAGAAGACCTAAATAGATGGAAGGGCATACCATGTTCATGGATTGGAAGGCTAAATATAGTTAAGATGTCAATCCTACCTAAATTGATTTACAGATTCAACGCAATACCAATCAAAATCCCAACAACTTATTTTTTTGGAAATAGAAAAGCCAATAAACAAATTTATCTGGAAGGGCAGGGTGCCCCGAATTGCTAAAACTATCTTGAGGAAAAAAAACGAAGCTGGAGGTCTCACGCTGCTGGACATTAAGGCATATTATGAAGCCACAGTGGTCAAAACAGCATGGTACTGGCATAAAGATAGATATATTGACCAATGGAATCGAGTAGAGTGCTCAGATATAGACCCTCTCATCTATGGACATTTGATCTTTGATAAGGCAGTCAAGCCAACTCACCTGGGACAGAACAGTCTCTTCAATAAATGGTGCCTAGAGAACTGGATATCCATATACAAAAGAATGAAAGAGGATCCGTATCTCACACCCTATACAAAAATTAACTCAAAATGGATCAAAGATCTAAACATTAAGTCTAAGACCATAAAACAGTTAGAGGAAAATGTAGGGAGATATCTTATAAATCTTATAATCGGAGGCGGTTTTATAGACCTTACACCTAAAGCAAGAGCGCTGAAGAAAGAAAGAAATAAATGGGAGCTCCTCAAAATTAAACACTTTTGTGTATCAAAGAACTTCATCAAGAAAGTAAAAAGACAGCGTACAGAATGGGAGACAATATTTGGAAACAACATATCAGATAAGGGTCTAGTATCCAGAATTTATAAAGAGATTGTTCAACTCAACAACAAAAAGACAGCCAATCCAATTACAAAATGGGAAAAAGACTTGAACAGACACTTCTCAGAAGAGGAAATACAAATGGCCAAAAGGCACATGAAGAGATGCTCAATGTCCCTGGCCATTAGAGAAATGCAAATCAAAACCACAATGAGATATCATCTCACACCCACCAGAATGGTCATTATCAACAAAACAGAAAATGACAAGTGCTGGAGAGGATGTGGAGAAAGAGGCACACTTATCCACTGTTGGTGGAAATGTCGAATGGTGCAACCACTGTGGAAGGCAGTTTGGCAGTTCCTCAAAAAGCTGAATATAGAATTGCCATACGACCCAGCAATACCACTGCTAGGTATCTACTCAGAGAACGTAAGGGCAAAGACACAGCGGACACTTGCACACCAATGTTTATAGCAGCATTATTTACAATTGCAAAGAGATGGAAACAGCCAAAATGTCCATCAACAGACGAGTGGCTAAACAAACTATGGTATATACATACAATGGAATATTATGCAGCTTTAAGACAGAATAAAGTTATGAAGTATGTAACAACATGGATGGACCTTGAAAACATTATGCTGAGTGAGACTAGCCAAAAACTGAAGGACAAATACTGTATGGTCTCACTGATATGAACTGACATTAGTGAATAAACTTGGAATATGTCATTGGTAACAGAGATCATCAGGAGATAGAAATAGGGTAAGATACTGGGTAATTGGAGCTGAAGGGATACAGACTGTGCAACAGGACTGGATACAAAAACTCAGAAATGGACAGCACAATACTACCTAACTGTAATATAATTATGTTAAAACACTGAATGAAGCTGCATGTGAGAATGATAGAGGGAGGAGGGCTGGGAACATAAATGAAATCAGAAAGAAAGGTAGATGTTATAGATTGAGATGGTATAATCCAGGAATGCCTAGAGTGTATAACAATAGTGAAATGTACAATGTACAAAATTTTAAAAATGTTTTTGCTTGAGGAAGAATAAAGGAATGTCATTATTGCAGGGTGCTAAAAATAGATGGTAATAAATATTTTAAAATGTCACCTTATATGTAAGACTAAAGCAAAAAATGTTTATTTGTTACAAAATTTATATTTTGACTAAAGCATTTCCTAATATAACTTATACAGATATTTGATTGAACGTCATAAGTACTTGGAATCTCAGGTAGGACATGAGATTTTGTTGGTTTATCCAGAGTGATGCCCCGATGAATCCCAGAGTGATTTGAACAGTGAGTGGAAAAGTATTTGCAAGCCCCCTTCAGGGAATGGTGAGAGTGGGGAGAAATTCAACTTCCCCAAGTTGAATTCTTGATATTCTCATAAGCAGTGTGGACAACCAAAGCTATAGGCTGAGCCCCCAGTCTTGGGGTTTGTTCATATGAAACTTAACCCCACAAAGGATAGGTCAAGTCTACTTAAAATTTAGGCCTAAGAGTCACCCCCAAGAGAGCCTCTTTTGTTGCTCAGATGTGGCCTCTCTCTCCAGCCAACATGATGAGCAGTCTCACCACCCTCCCCCTCTCTGGGTGGGACATGACTCCCAGGGGTGTGGACCTTCCTGGCAACGTGGGACAGAGATCCTGGTATGAGCTGAGACTCAGCATCAAGGGACTGAGAAAAACCCTAGAATGAGCTGAGAATTAACATCAAGGGATTGAGAGAAACTTCTCGACCAAAAGGGGGAAGAGTGAAATGAGACTAAATGTCAATGGCTGAGAGATTCCAGAGTCGAGAGGTTATCCTGGAGGTTATTCTTATGCATTAAGTAGATATCACCTTGTTGTTCAAGATGTAGTGGAGAGGCTGGAGGGAACTGCCTGACAATGTAGAGCTGTGTTCCAGTAGCCATGTTTCTTGCTGATGATTGAACAATGATAGAGCTTTTCACAATGTGAATCTGTGAATGTGAAAATCTTGTGTCTGATGCTCCTTTTATCTACCATATCAACAGAAGAGTAGAACATATGGAATAAAAATAAGTAATAGGGGGAATAAATGTTAAAATAAATTTAGTTTGAAATGCTAGTGGTAAATGAAAGTGAGGGGTAAGGTATGGTATGTATAACTTTTTTTTTTCTCTATTATCGTTTTATTTCTTTTTCTGTTGTCTTTTTATTTCTTTTTCTAAATCGATGCAATATTCTAAGAAATTATGAATATGCAACTATGTGATGATATTAAGAATTACTGATTATATATGTAGAATGGAATGATATCTTATTGTTTTGTTTGTTTGTTAATTTTTTAATTAATAAAAATATATAAAAAATACATTGGACTGTGCACCATAACAGTGAATCCTATAGTAAACCATGGATTATTATTAATAGTATAATGTTTTAAATGTTCTTTCTTAAAATATAAAATATGTACCACACTAATACAGGGTGTTAAGAATAGAGTAATACATGGGTACTCTGAATTTATGCATGATTTTTCTATAAACTCACAGAAAAATCTGACTATTAAAAAAAGGGTATAAAATGGTACCAATAAGATGTGATAAAAGCCTATTTTGACTAAAGAAAAAGGAAAGGAAAAGAAAGTTGCTTGTACATATTTAAGTCAAAGATAAAATAGTGCAAACAAACAAAAATAATATGGTCATAAGAGAAATCTGATTAGACAACCAAAGAATAAAGGGGTTGGTTTAGCAAAATATACCCCCACTGAAAATACTTCCCAAAATAAGGAAAGAATAAAATCTCACAGCATGTAGCAGGTCATTTATTAATTAGAAAGCATCCTAATCCATGAAGTAAATTCCAGCAACATTTTGCAAGGGTTCTCAATCAAAAAAGGTTGAAATGTTTCAAATACTATTCAGAAAGAAGCTAGCTAGAGCAAAAGTGGAGCCACTGTTATAATACAGTTTCAGAAGTTATGTTTCTTGATGAAAATAGGAAAGCAAAGGAGTAAGCATAAAAATGAATTAATTATATGACTGTATCCAGATAAATTAGAAAATTTTCAACCCCAAAATGTCTTTGGAAAGAACGAATCAAAGTTGTGAAATAAAATGATGAAAATACACTAGTTTTCAATTCTATATAAGGATCAGATTTATTTAAAAATACCATTACCTCAGCTCCACTCTTAGAGATTCTGATTCATTTTTGGAGGGCAAAGCTACTGTACACTACACACACACACACACACACACACACACACACACACACACACACACAATGGGATATAATTCATCATGAATTTCTTGCATTTCTGTGAGTACAGGTACTGAATTTCTTTTTTTCAGAACTGTCTTTTTAAGGTTGGCTCCTTATGTATCTGTACTATCTATTGTTGTTGTTGTTATCAATTAAAAGAAATTGATCTTGAATCTGAGCAATACATTGGTAAGTATTGACAGTTAGACACCCATGATCCCTGCCCATCAAGAACATGAAATCGAGGTCAGTGTGTAGTTCAGTGTGAACCGGGAAGTGCCTAGTTTGTATTTACAGTATAATGTGATTACATAAAAGGTACTGGTTGGAATTGCCAAAATTAAATATCTTTACTTAATGTTCCAATATGAATACAAAACTTGATTGGAATTCATTTGGAAACAACAAGGATTCATCCTACCTGCTGTTTCTTAGTTAAGAGAAAATTCAAATTTAATTCAAGATACTCTTTTTTTTCTTTATTAAGTGATTTATAATTTCACTGGTTCTAATTTACTGTAAGCAAAGCATCAGATTAGTAATGTGTTTAATATGAGTTATTAAGTTCCCATTAGACTAAATTACCACCCCTAGAGATCTGCAAAGCTACTCTGAATTAATTTGCATTCTTCAATAGCCGCACACTTCACTTTTTCTTAAATGCCACAGATACTTAAAGGTTTATGTCCTAACATGTGCCTCCAAGAAAAACAGATCTTGCGAACTCGAAAATCCCTAGCTCCAAATGTTGTTTTTTTGTGGTAATAATAACAGTAATAATTTATATTTTTAGATGTCTCTTGAAAGTTTCTTTTGTTTTTTTTGTTTATTTTTTTACATATGTGTGGTAGTTAGATTCAATTGTCAGCTTGGCCAGGTGAAGGTAGCTAGTTCTGTTGCTGTGGACATGAGCCAGTGGTACGTGAACCTCATCTGTTGCTCATTACATCTGAGTTGGCTAGGAGGCGTGCCTGCTGTAATAAATGATGTTTGATTTAATTGGCTGGTGCTTAAATGAGAGACTTCAATATAGCACAGCCTAAGCAGTTCAGCACACCTCATTCTCAGCACTTGCAGCTCAGCCCAGGCCTTTGGAGATGCAGAAAGGAATCACCCCAAGGAAAGTTGTTGGAACCCAGAGGTCTGGAGAGAAGGCCAGCAGAGATCACCTTGTGTCTTCCCATGTAAGAAAGAACCTCAGTTGAAAGTTAGCTGTCTTTCCTCTGAAGAACTAATGAAATAAATCCCCTTTTATTAAAAGCCAATCCGTCTCTGGTGAGTTAAATTCTGGCTGCTAGCAAACTAGAACAATATGTAAACACAATTTCCGGGTGATACATGTCCAAAACCATTTTCACTAAGTTATACCAGAGCAAAAACTTTCATTGACTATTTGTGTTCTTTCCAACTGCATTTAGAAAGACTATCAACTAAAAACCATCTTCTAATTAAGTGGCTTAATATTTAAATATTAAATATGGTACATAAACTTATACATTTCATTCTAAATACCTTACATAAACATTTTGTCCATGGAATTTATAAAAATTGAGCCAAAATTCAGTAGCACTTATCTACAATATAGTCTGGAGTAGAGGGCTTATGAACATTTGCCTATGCAATGTGAGATCACAGTAATGCTTTAGAGGTTACGAAACTTTTTAGAGTATATGAACTAAGCTTTTTCCAAAAATGCATAGATTAAACTGACTCAGTCTTTTAATTATCTGACTCAGTCTTTTAAATAGCAAATTAACACCATTAATAAATGTATTAATTTGATTTTGTGGTGATAATTGAGACCTTCAAAGAGGGAGGAAAAAGTGAAATAACTATATATAAAGAGGCATGTTTATAGTGAAAAATGTGAGCATTAGGAATCATCAGACACATTTCCTAATGAGACATTGTACAGCCCGTGCATATTTACTGTTTTCTGCAAAGCAGATTTACCAACTCAATTCCCTAAAGCTAAAGAGGGTATCAGCCCAGATTAGAAATCAGAAGTCTTGAACTCACATCTGTTCCCTGGTTGGCAGTATTAAGTTTAGCATCATTGTATTAGTATTAGTTGGAATTGACCCAGAAAGGTACTAGAACAGAGGGTGAAATTCTCAGAATTCCCAATTTAATATGATCCCCAAATCAGAGACGTACCATCCCTGTTTTCATCCAAACTGTAAATACTAGGATTACAGTGAGCAGAGACCCAGGCCCTGTGACCATTTTCTCTGTCTTCCAGCCCTTCTTGTACTCTACTGCCAAATTAATCCTTCTAGAGCACTTGTCTGACACCCATTTTTTCAGTATAAAAATTTCAACATTGCTTAAGACTCTCTTCTTTGCTTTAAATCATATGTTTACTCTGTTTATTAACATAATACCCACTAATTATATCAGAAACTACAAATACATGTGAAGAAGAAAACAAAAATGACGTATAATCCCATTTGTATTTTGCTGGGGAGGGAAATATGACTGTAGCAGTGGTAGAGAGAATGGATTAAGGGGAGGAAGATCTCTGGAATAGTAGAAATGGTTGGAAAGTTTTTGCAGTAGCTAAGAAAGATGTAATGAGAGCCTGACTTGTAACAGTTGGATTGAGAGGAGGTCTAAAAGGATTTTTCAGAGACTGAGTTACTAACTTACAGAGGAGGAGAAAGAAATGAGAAATGATTCCAAGTCTTCTGATTTGGTAAAATTGATAGATGATGATGTGAAAAAAAACAGACATTGAAATTCTGGTGGGATCTACAATGAGGCATACAGGAAGGACATGGGTTTTAATGGGTCAGATTGTAGAAATGCAATCAAATCCAAGATCAGCCATGTACCAGCTCTGTGACCTAGAGTGCAAGACTTAGCCTCTCTGAACTTCAGATTCCTCTTCTACAGATGGGGAAAAATTATTTCCGATTTTTAAGGAATGTTTTAAAGTTTAAATCAGTAATGATTGTAATGTGTTCTGGCATGTGGTTTATGCTCAATAAATCATAGCTGTTAGTATGATTATTGTTTTGAGATTGAAATGGAAAATAGGCAGCTGGGAATAGATGTTTAGAGCTCTAAAGGTCTGAGGATTAGAGGTTTGAGAATCAATGATAATATAATAGTATATGAGACCACTCAAGATTTGGAAGAGAATATGTATGAGAACAGAGCCCTGCAGAGGCACCAGTATTTAAGAGGCATACTATAGAGATGTCAGTAAAGATTCTTAATTAAATGGAAGAAAGCCAAACATCCAAATCCAAGAGCAGAGTGGCCATAAGGTCCCCCTGTGTGCTCTGGTATTCTTTTATTTGTGCATATCCACTTCAGGTCATCACATGTGCAGCAGTTCAGACATCATGTGATAGCATATTTTCTCAATGTGTCAGTCATGCTGCTGATTTACACTGGGAGACAGAAGTCTCACGGTAATAGCTATCCTGCGAAAAGATGAAGTACTGCCATACCACACCAACTAGAGAGGATTCTGATAAAAGAGTTGGGGACTGTTGACTGATCTTGCATCTGATATAATGTAAGTCTTTAAAGTCTGGATCTGACCCACGGCAGTTTGTTTTGAGGCATTATAAGACAGAAAAAATTTCAACTTGGTCTAATTATAGTGAAAGATTGGAAAGCAGCTAACAGGAATGGCTTTAATTCTACTCTGTATGGAAGATGTCCCGAAGAACGCGGACAATTTTTAAACATGTAAGGATATTAAAGGGACATATTCAGCTAACTTCTAACCAGCTTGCATGGAGACTTTTGGCTAATCTGTGGAAAGACAAGGGAGCAATAGATTTGACAATAAGATTTGTATTATAGTAGGATGAAAATTAGGTATGGAGATTCTGCCAAACTAAATCATTATTGCTGATAAACTGGCTAAGATTTCCTAACTCTGATCTCTTCTCAAACATCTACTCCACCTACCCAACATGCACTCAAAGTCCATCCAAATGACATTTGTTCAATGAAACCTTTTCTGATCTTTCCGTTGGAACTGAGCACTGCTGCCTCTGGGCTCCACCAACAATGTGTACATCTTTCTTAGAGTATTCATCACAGTCTCCTTCTTTTTATAATTGTTAATGTTTCGTAGTATAGAAACTCCTTGATGGTAAAGAACATGTCTCATACTTTTTGCCATGCTTATCACTTCCAGTTCAGAATAGTTAATGGTATAACATAGTTAATAACATAGTTAATGCTGATTAAATATTGGTAATTATTTTTAAAATGATTTAATAATTGAACTATTATCACCTCAAAATTAGTTCCCCACCCCAAATAATCACTTATAATTAAATTCTATCAGCATTATTTTATATAATATTTTGCAATCAATAGAGCATTATTTTCACATTCTAAATGCATGTATATTCATACGATAGGATGTTTGCAAAGGAAGAAATGTTGCTTATTTTTATTAGATACATACAAAAGTCAGAGAAGTTCTATACCTTGGGCCTGATCATGGTTCTCTTAGCAGCAAATCAATGTTTGCTTTTGTTTGTTTGCATCACAAAATCCCCATTATTGTACTCTCTTCACCATTGGGATTTCTATCCTATTGCTTTATCATTTACAGACATCCTGGTTTGGTATTTACTCTGTTCTTAGAAAGACTGATCAGAATAAACTTGGAGTAGATAGATGGGTGATTATGAGATTTTCTGGACTCACATTTACTAAATATAAGCTGGTTAAACAGACATCCATGATTTTCTTCAATTTGAGAAAGATAATGAAAGACATTAACACCAAAATGCAACCATAAAAAAAATTATTTCCATTTCTTACCTCCTATTTTCTTCTCCCTGTCTGAGATATTTCTCTTTGAAACTATGGGTTTTTAACAATTATTTTAGCTTTCTACTTGTTCCTGACATGTGTAGTAGAATCTGACAATTATATATGTTGCTTACAACAAAGAGAAGAATGCTTTTCTGAAGATGTTACTGTTTGTAGTCAAATAAGCCACTTTTCATGATAAGAATATCCTTATTCAAAGGTTTCTATTCTTTTCCTTCATGACTAGATAATAGCCCTGTTATTCTATCCCTTCAGTGAAAGCATGTTTAATATACAACTTGAAATATTTGCAGCATACACTTGTCTTCATATAAGAAGGGATTAGCTTTTTAATGATAGCTTCTTTTGAATTAGGAAAGAATAGAGGGAGAAACCACACAGGGAAATGCAATCAATGATGGTTTTGTGCAGACTTTAATAATGTCTTTGTTCTAAAGGTCTTCGCGGCTTTGGGTTAGAAAGATGAAGGAACTGCCCCCACTACCTAGCCAGCATTTCATTCACTGCAAAAGCATTGGTGATTACCTAGAGTATTTCCTGATACCTTTTGAAGAATTTATTTTCAGCAAGGCTCTGCCAACTGGGGACATCTTCCATAAAGATTTACAGTTGTTTGCTGAGAGGTATAATGAAAAAATTCATGAAATCTGCAACCTGACAGACCTCCCTGGAATCCTGTGTTACATTAGACAAATTGTTTTACTCTCTGAGCCTTGGTTCCCTTGTCTTTAAAGAAAGGATATTGTGAGGACTAAAGATCATGTGTGTAAAATATCAGCCTTGCCTATAGATGGACTTCAAAAAGTATAAGCCTTCTTCACTTTTGGAGATTCAATTCCTACCTGATCCAGATTAAGAGGAGAAAAGGGTTACCCTGAAGTGTTATTGCAGATGTGTAAAAAATGCTACAAATGACATGAATCATATTCAAGCTGAAATAAGTGATAAGGAAATGTTTGTCCCACAAAACATGTCCGGAGACCAGAAAGACTCCGAGTGCAGGATATTAGGTTATTGCTCAGGTTCTCTGTGCTCCTTTGCCTTTTTGTTCTTTTTTTTTTTTTTTTTTTCTGTTTTATTTTTGCCAAGCTGGTCCCCGCATGGTCACAAGATAGCTGCCAGCAAGAACAAGGAAAAATTGTTCTCTTGCCTACAAACAGTGGGGAGACAAACCTGTCATTCAAGCATGGACTATTAGTGTGTCCCTTTGCTTTGGTTAAGACATTTTGGATTTTATGCCTGATGCTGAATCAGTGCCATCTTTGGGTTAGGAAACAGGTATTACCAATTTAACATCAGAAATTAGCATGCAAAGAGTTGGTAGACGATACTGCTAATAAATGGGAGAGCTGAAATCAGAACACAAGTTATCTAATGCTAAGTCCAGTGATCATAACAGGTTTACTCAGTTTTATCAATAATATTCTGAATCTATATATACAAATTACTTTTGCACCATTTTTAATAAAAACATTGTTGAGATCTTAAGTAACATTTGAATTTCCTTTATGTTTCCTTAGAAGTTGACTAGTATATTTTAAATGTCTGTTACCCTTTAATCCTGTCATGTTTCTGAAATATTTTCTGAAATGCTTTGTGTTCACCTTTCCAAAGAAAGTACTCTATGGCTAAAATTTCCCCAGGTCTAAGTTGATCTGGGTCTTGTTTATAATACTCTTGTCAATTTTCACCAGTTGCATTTTGGTTCAGCCTTCTGTCTTCATTCCTCTCATTAATGTTTTACAACAGTGAAACACTGCAGGTTTTATGTTACAGACTTTGAGTTTTCTGTTTAGGGACCCAGACACATGCCATAGGTGCTGGTTGCTTTGGTGAACTTAAGGCAATGAATAAGTATTTTTCACAGTAGAGCATTATACTAGGGCCCAGAATATGGAATGTACTTTTTAAAGAGCCTTCTTGCTTTTAAAAAATCAATCCCTGTCCCAGCTCTAATACATATAGTACACAGAGCCCTTCCTTGAGGAATCAACTTAGTTTTATGCATATTGTGAAATACTCTATACAAAACATCTAATCATCCCCTGCACCACACCACATCTCCTTACTTAGAAGGATGATACTGTGTCTCATTGTGCACTCATTATCAGGGAAGTCTTGACCATCTTTCAGTCTATGCCTTCTAGATAGCCCTTGACCTGATGCCCACATATTTTTGGTGCTACCTGAATAATTAATCATAAGTTTTATCCTTCTTTCAGGGCTGGAAAAATGTCAAAAAAAAAAAAAAAAACACCCAGTCTATGGTGAATCTGGAAGCCAAAGGCATGACCTTAAAATCAAAGGCAGACCACTCAAAATGGAAAGCAGATAGGAACCAATTAAGAAGTTGTATCTACCCACCTCTTCTCACTTGAAGTAAATGTTGAATCTAGTCATCTATCCAGTGGGACAAGTCAGATGTTTTTCATTATGATTAAATATTGATTTTGAATACCCTCAACCCAATACAATCATAAGATTTCTGTCCAGTTCGTTTTTATATTCCAATATGTGAGAATTGAGACAAGGTTAAAATTAACTCCACGTGCATGTATTTGACAGTTTTCCTCAGTAACTCTGCCCCATTGCATTAAAAAATCTTAGGCATTCCAAATTGAGTCTCTAAAATATTCATGAAGAAAAAAATTAATTAAAATTCTTAAGACTGCCTTTATTCAGAGCAAAAAAACCTAAAATGGTATGCTTCGACTTCTTGTGTGTCCACCAGTAGCCTATCCTAAAATATTTTAAAATTCTAAGTGGTTCCATACTTAGTAAATGAATAAGAGAAAAACTAATTGAAAGGAAATGATGTAAACCTATTTGGTGGTGAGTCCCCCACGTAAGGACTAATTCCCAATGAAATTTTCAGTGTTCACATAAGGTAGAAGAATTAACAAAATTTATGTCTTAAGTTTGCTTAGATTTTAAGGTGTAGTTTTTTAATCCAATTAAGTACACCTGTGTTTGTAACCTAAAAACAGCCTAGTGGAGTATTGAAGACATACAAAGCAAAGAGTTAAGTGAAATTAAAATAATAACTGAGCTCAACCAGAAATTCCTAGTAGTATTTCTATGTTTTCTTACAGCACAACATATTCTTTCTACATTAACTAGATTAACCCTGTTAAAGTTGTGAGAGACTCTGATATCAGAAAGCTTGATGCTATACCACTCTCTGTCTCTGTCTGATAGAGTGGTGAACATATTTTTTCTGAAAACTTAGCATAGACTGTGGCTATGAAAAAGAAGAAAGCTGAAGAGTGGAAGCATAAAAAGGAGAATATTCTTTCATTCTAAAATATTCTATTGTGTATCTGAATCATGAAAGAAGTGGTGACAGGAAAAGAGAGCCAGAAAAGAGTAACCATCAGTCCAACTGAGAAGAAAAATGATGAGCTGTGGAGACAAGGCAGATACCGTGTGGTTTGGGGTGTCAGTGACCTCCACCTAAAGTCCTCTGGGACACTTCCAATTAGGTCTATTGCTCATCGCAGTGAGGGAAAACACAAACATGGGGATTTAAGGAGTGACTCTGTAGCAGGGCAATAGCATTAACTATAGGGTTGGGTCTTGGGTTGAGTGATTTGGGGGAGAATGTAAGGAAGTAGAGCTTTGCTCTGGAGTGGATGCCACAAGGAAGTGGGAGTAATCCTACCTAGATGTGTCTTAATAAGTCATATCTAGAAGGTAGAAAGACTAAAAAGCTATAAATGTAAAGCAGCAAAAGGCGCTCATATTACCCAGGATAGGAGGATTTTTAGTCATTTTTGGTTCTGATAGTGTTGATGTTTTCATTTATCTTCAGACATGATTATGGACAGGTCTTGTGTTTGTCTGGATCCATTATCGTCCCTTTGCAGCCTTGTTTCATGATGTTGTTTGTGCAGTTATGTTCACAGAATGCCCAGATCTAACTGGGAGAGCCAAGCCAGCTGGTAGGAACACCAATCTGAACGATAATACCAGGCCAACTCCTCGATAAAACATGCGGCTTTTCTGTTTCTTAGGAGGATGCAAATAAAGATCAGAGTGAAGAAAACTGCAAAGAAAAACTACTTAAATATTAATTAAAATTATAAATTTCAATTTATTTATTGAACACATATTGCATGCCAGGAACTATGCAAAATTCTTTATGTGCATTTCTCATTTAATGTTTACAATAACCCTAAGAACTAAGTATAATTTTAGTATGCATTTTACCAGTGAGGAGAATAAGGCTTAGAAACATTGTTACTTGCTTAAAATGGCCCAACTTGTAGCAATTAGAGTTGGAATTAAAATTTAGGACCTGCCTACCTTAGAGCCAATGTGCTTAAGTCTACCTTATAAAACAAAGTGAGTATGGTGGGGTGCAAGTTCAGTGGTAGAATTCTTGCCTGCCATGCAAGAGGCCAGGGTTCGATTCCCAGTCCATGCACTCCTCCCCCCCCCAAAAAAAAACAAGCAAAACAAACCAACAAAAAAATTCAACAAATGTTGCTGCAATAACAGGATACTCACATGGAAAAATAATGAAATGTGATGCCGCCATACAAAAGGAAAAAAAAAAACTGAAAAAAAAAAGGGAGTATGAGCACAGGATTGATACATTATGGTATAATGCATTAAACTGTAGGGTCCATGAGGGCACAGATACTAAGTTCTTCATTTCTGAATTCTCCAGAGTAACCAGATCTGTGCCATGTCTACAGTGGTGCTAAATAAATGGTAAATGATCAGTTAGATGGATGGATACATTGACGTATGGAGTCAAAAGCTCTCATTTGATCAGTCATGGTTATTTCATATCATTTCACTACATTCCTTCAGGACGTCAGAAGAAACTTAATGTTAGTGATTGCAGTTAGTGAGCTTTTGGATAGCATGTGATTTTTACAGCAAAGTTTTACCTGTATTTTCTTAAGCTAGATAGTTATCTAATAGAACGTGTGGACACTGAAGTTCAGGTGTGCTAAGTCACCACTCAGGACCACATAACTAGCGAGTGGCCAAATAGGGGCTAAGATCATGGCCTTCTCATCTTTTGGCCCAGTTGATTTTACTCCAAACTGTATGACCTTTCTTATTATTATTTTCCAAAGTAATTTAGATAAGTGAAGGGAAGTTCAGAATGTTTCTGTTACATTTTCTAGGTAGCAACAGTTATGAAACATTTGTAATTAATTAATTATGATGAAATTATGGTCTTCCCTCAACTCTGTTTCCAACATTACTTTTTATATCATTCTCTCTTGCCCTTGACAGCCATTTACATTTAAAGTAGCTACTGGTAATGCAGGACTCTCTTTTTGTTATTTTTCTATTTATTCTGGAGGACTTACACCTTTTGGTGTCCCTAAATTCCTTGGCTAATGCCCACTTTCATATTTATTTCTTTTAGTGTATCATTTTGAATCCCTTCCAGTTTTCTTCTGTACATAATTTTCAGATATGTTCTGCATTACCCCATGTGCCTTAAATTCAATTTCCTAAGTCGATAGCAATCATGTTTGATTTGACACCAACTTCACATCAGTGGCATATACATGCATTGTTCCTATACCCCTTATACGCCTTGGTCTTCAAGCCTTTCTTTTATACTTGTTAATTATATCTTTATGCCTCGTATATTCAAAACCTTGGATTCATCATTACTTTTTATGCATATGCAGTTTAAAGTGATAAGTAGTAAAAAGTGGAATTACATACCCAAACTTAGAATACAATAGTACTGGCATTTTTAATCATTCATTAGGTTTCCTTTGCTAGAGGTCTTTATTTCTTTATGCTGCTTGGTCCACTTTTTTAGTGTCCTCTCCTTTAAGTCTGAAGAAATCCCTTTAGCATTGCTTATAAGGAAGATCTATTGGTGACAAATTCCCTCACTTATTATTTACCTTGGTATATCTTAACCTTGCTCTAGTTTTTGAAAGACAATCTCATAGGATAAATTTTATGTTTGGGAATTATTTTCTTTCAGCATATATATATATATTGTCCCACTGCCCTCTTGCCTTGGTACTTTCTAATGAGAAATTGGCACTTAATCTTTTGGGAACTCCCTTGTACATAAAATGTTGTTTTTTTTCTTACAACTTTCAGAGCTCTTTCCTTATCCTTGTCATAAGACAGTTGACTACAATGAGTATGGGCATTTGTCTTTGATTTTGTCTTGTTTGCTGTTCATTGGGTTTCTTGAATGTGTATATTCATGTCATTGATTAAATATGGTAATTTTTCTTCCATTATTTTTTTCAATATCTCTTTTGCCCCTCTCCCACTCTTCTCCTTCTGGAATTACCATAATGTGTCTATTGGTATGCCTAATGGTATCCCGCAGGTCTCTCAAGCTCTGTTTACTCTTTTTCATTCTTCTTTCTGCTCCTAAGCCTGTATCATTTTAATTATCTTCGTTTTGAGTTCATTGATTCTTTCCTCTGCCAGCTTGAATCTGCTGTTGAAAGCCTCTAGGTGAATTTTTTATTTCGGTTATTGTGATTTTCAACTCCAGTGTTCCCATTTGGTATATTTGTAAAAATTTCTATCTCTTTATTGAGATTCTCATATTGTTCATCATCATTTTTCTGATGTCCTATGGTTCTTTCTCTATGTTTTCCTTTATCCCCTTAAGCATATATTGGGATCTTTATTATTATTTTTTTTTTACTAAGTCCTTCTCTAGTATATACAAATTCTTGTTATTGATGGTTTGGGGAATTATCTTGTTCCTTTGGATAGGCCGTCATTTCCTGTTTCTTTGTTTATTGTGTATCCTTTTGTTGCAGACTGTACCATTTAATATTTTAAAGTCTTAACTCTGGGATTTAGTCCCTGGGCTGTTTTCCCTTAAGTTTGTATCCAGCTAGTTATATGACAGAGACTTCCTTGAGTGTCAGGAACTAATAAAAACAGAAAAACCAAGGCAAAACACACACACAAACACACATTTCACAGTCTTTGCAAATTGGCTCTCCGTTGGCTGGTGTTCTCCTTCAGAATGTAGCTCACCTGTCAAATAGATCAGCCCAAAGTGAAAGTGAAGTGCAGGGGGCTCTCAATCTCTACTGAGCTTGTGTCATGTCCTGGGCTGTGCTTGCTGGCCTTAGGAGTTTTTCATTTTACAGGAATGTGAATACCTATGAAATAGGCTACCCCCCTTTCTGAGTGCTCTATTATATATCTTAAAAAGGTAATCCTTTGCCCCAGGCTGCTTTGAGTCAATTGTTTCTTACACTGATTTAGCTATATGTAGGCTGCTTCTGCATGCTGGACAACTGAGCCAGAGATCCTCGTGTTCATTCTTTCAGGCTGTCGCTGGATAGACTGGCACCATTGACTGCAATGGGAGTGTGGGCTGGCTCCTTGCCATGCCTGGGAGATGGGGGAGGAGCTAGCAAGGATACTATGAGCTCTTCCTACTTTTTTTAAACTACATTTACTTGGCTTGTCACCCAGTTACTGCAACACATTACCTCTTTAAAGAAAGATGGGATCTGCCAGTTTTTTGCTATTTGTTCAAAGGTTCTCTGGGGCAATGGTACCCTGGAGCATCATACCCTACAATCTCGGTTGACTGAAAGCTCTGAATATGATTTTAAAGACTGTATCTGACCTTGAATAAAGCAATTTCATCCCCTCAATCCATTACAACCAATAGAAGTTCTATTTATCAGTGCTGGATTTTAATTTAGTGTAATTTGGCACAGAAATAAAAACCACAAAAACATGAGCTGGTCATTCATTATTTATTTACAACTAAATAAAGATTTGTCAATGGAATTTCATTGTCAGGTCATATGCCTTTAAATAGCCAGGCAAAACAGAGGAATAGAACATTAAGTTGACAGGTAAATTTGAATCAATCTGGTTTCATTCAAAGGAAAATAATCAAGCTCTTTTCAAATAATATAAAATGCAAAACGATTGCCTGTTGGAGAGGAGGGGGCCTTATCAGATTCTCTTCTCAGAGAAATGATTGCCATTTTCTCGCTGGAGGAACATATGCTGCGGCTTATCTTGTGACTGCTCTGCAGTCTCCGATATTTATTAACAGTTGATTTTCTGTAGTTGCTCTTCTTTCCTTTCTTCCCTCCTCCAATGTAAATTACTTTCCCCAAATCCACATGTAGTCTTCATTTCTTATCAGTCTCTGAAAAAGGATAATTATTTCATTATTGGTTTTGAAGGGTCTTTCATATTAAGTGGTGCAGCTTTCCTTTCAGGCAGGTATTTAATGGTCTTTCTATTTTGTTTTATGCTTTGTCTCATCATCCTAATAAAAGCCCTCAGAGAGTGAGTCTTTTATAGCAACAAGCAAGAATAAAGGGAAATTACTGATTGTTGTTTCCAAAGAAAATGCAGCATTTGTCAGGAATTTCTAGTGGGATTGAAACGGGGTAGACTTCACATATCTGCAAACAATTGTGCTCGCCTATGAAATACCCTTTAATAACTTAGAACCTGTCTACCTCTATAGCTTAGTACCTTGGCATTGTCCCTTTTGGGGGACTTAAACTTTCCTATGTTGTCCTATGGTTTCTAATAGAAGATTTTCTAGTGCTTGCATTAATTTTTTCATATGAAAATTGTACTGCTTTCTCTCAAACACTTTGTTGTTTTTTCCTTAGAGCTTTTTTTTTTCATCTTTGCTGTATAGAATTTAGCATTAACTCTGAATTACTCAACAGACACAGTCCTGGCCTCCTGATATTGAACAGCTATGAGAAAAGTGTAGATGTTATGCCCTCTTTTTTAGATTCAGATGATTCAAAATAGCCTGAAATTTCTTGTCTTATACTGTCCCTGCACTGCTTTGATCATATCTTGATAAATTTTTCAGAAGCAGTATAGGAATTGGGTTAGCTGTTTAAGTAGAAATCAACCTAAACTGGAGAAACATGAAAATGGTCTAATAAAAACCTATGTTGCTCCTTAGTGCGCAAATCAACTTTTTTATTATCTGCAAAAATCAGAGATCCAAAATACCTAACTTCTATCCTTAATACTGAAACCATTATATGTTTAATTATATTCTATTTGCATTTAGAAAACCTGTTCATATCTGTATATCTTTGATAAAATTAGCTGATCCAAATAACTAAAGTATGAATGTGAGCCTCATATGGCTTTGAGATCCATATATTCACTCTTAAGTTATGATGATATTGTAATGCTGCAACAAATAAACAGTATGGCCCTCATCCAATCTCTCTGGCATCAAGTTAAATGTGTTTTCTGTACTGGTACAGAATACTTAACTAAGGAAATGAAAAGTATGTTACTTATTGATTGCTGCATAACAAATTATCCCAAAATTTAGCAACTTGGAATAACAAACTTTTATCATCTCATAGTTCCTGTGGGTCTGAAATCCAAGCAGCTTTACTGGGTACCTTTGGCCCTGGGTCTTTCACAGAAGTGCTATCACGGTGTCAGCCAGGGCAGCAATGATTTCAGTAAAGTGGGGAGGATCCACTTCCAAGTTCATTAATATGGCTTTTGGCAGATATCACAAGATCTACTTCCTAGCTCAAATGGAGGTTATCAAAGCCTCAAGTCCTCTCTGCTGGAAGCCAAAGGCATCTGTTCTTTATCATTTGTGCTCCTACATAGGGTATTTACAATGTGGTAGCTAGCTTCCTCAAGAGCAGGAGTTATGAGAGAGTGAGAGAGGGTGAGCAAGATGGAAATCACAGTCTTCTTATAATCTAATGTCATAAGTGACACATCATTTTACCACTGTATTTGTTAGAAGCGGTCATTCAGTCTAGGCCACAGTCAATAGGAGGGAATTACAAGTATATGACTGCCAGGATGCAGAGATCTTTGGGATCCATTTTAGAGGTTGTCCACCACAGTCCATCCTCTGGCCCCCAGTGACTCATGTCCCTACTACATGCAAAATACCCTCACCCTGTTTCCAAAGTTCCCAAAATTTCATACCATTGCAATCAGTTGGGACAGGCTAAGTTAAACTGTAATAGTAACTTAAAAATCTTAGTGATTTAAAATATAGGTTTTTTTCTTTCATACTGTATGTCTGTCATGGTTTGGCTGACAGTTCTTCTCAGATTATCCTCACAGAGTCTCCTTCAACACTGATGCAGGGAAAAGAAGAAGGAACTTTGCTCCCTGACTATTAAAAGCTTCTGCATGGAAGCTTCTGGGCAAGTCACATGGCTGACTAATTTTGAGAGGATGAAGCAGTACGCTCCTATCATGTGACTGAAAGAAGAGAAACAGAAACTTCCATAAACAACTCAAAGGACTAACATAATGAATAATGTCATATATTTCACTTTCACCTAATTACATGGACACTAAAATGATTATGGGCTAGATGTTGATTCATTTCTTCATTTCCATAAATATTTACCAAGTACTTTTACATGCTAAGCTTATGCAAAGTGTTAAGGATTCAAAGCAGGGAAAACAATCCCTACCTTCTGGCTTCTCAATCTTGTTGGAGAAAGAGTTACGTATATAGACAATCACAACAGGAGTAATTATAAAATCTCGTTTAAAACATATAATGCAGGAGACTGTGGTTTTATTCCCAGACCATGTACCACCCCCACCACCCCCCCAAAAAAAAACACAAATAGAGACCAGGAGGTGCAAAGGTGTGGCTCAGTGGCAGAATTCTCACCTGCCATGCCAGAGACCTGGGTTCTATTCCCGGTGCCTGCCCATGCTAAAACAACAACAACGACAAACATATAAAGACCTCTAGTGCAGACTTGGGGAGAGGAGGGATCAGGGAGGATGTCTTGAAGCACATGAATTCTGATGAAGTGTGATAGGTAGACCAGAGAAAGAATGAGAAGGTAGAGCTTTTTAGTGTTCCTTTAATAAATAAATTTGTGATGATTATCTCCTAAGTCAAAGCTCTGGATTTCTGTATCTGCAATTGACCATTGTCTAAGCCTGATAATGTGGCAGAGCAACTGTGCAACTCAACTTCCTCATCTGTGAAATGAGAAGGTTTAATTAGGTATCATTCAAGACCTCTTCCAACTATTGAGTTCTATGATTATTCCTGACTTTAGAGAATTTTTTTTTCAAAATCACTTTCTATATGATAATTATAAAATAATTACCTTATAAAGCAACCACTTATTCAAACAGTTCAGTAAATACCTATGGGAGATATACATACCTGAAAATACTGAAATTTTATTTCTATCCCTTCTGAGAACAATGTTCAAAGTTGATCACAAAAAGAAAAATAAGTGTAGTTTAAGTTAGACTGATGTGAAGTAGTTCCTCATGGTAAACTTCTATACTTGCGGCCTTTTTTCATGTTTAAACTACCACCCTAGACATTTCTAGTGATTCTCATATATAAAAGGAGCTTCCTATTTGATACCTTGATTTCGCCTACTTGCTTGTAAAAACATCTCCACCATGACCTCCCCCCACACACACTTTTGCACTGAAATTCTGTTGCCAGGTTGATATGCAGCCTGATGCTATATGAAGCTCTTCACTTGATTCATCAACCCTTCATGGCTCCTCCTATTTCCAGGAAAAATCCTTAGCAATGTTGTTCAAGTCTTCACCATTCACAGCAGAACCATCCGTGTTCTCCTACCATCCAATCAAATGCTGAGTCTGGACTCTTCCCTTCCCAGTCCAAGCCTTTATTCTCTCTCTCTCTCCTCTTTCCCTGCCCTAAACTAGACTGTCAAAGTAAATACCTCTGCCAAGTATTGGCAAGGATGTCACAGTAACAGTGATGTAATACAGATGAATATAATTGCTACAACCACTTTGGAAATCAATTTGGCATTACATGCTGAAGTTGAACACATGTGTACCGTATGATCCAGAAATTCTGCTCCTCATTATGAACAACAGGTGTATCAAGAAATGCCACCAGGTTGTTTATTACAGCATTAATTGCAATTGTTCTAAAATGTAAACAACCCAATGTCATCAGCAATAGAAGGGCTGCATAACGTGTGGTATATTCAGATGATAATTGATGATCTACAATGTGAATGAAACTGACAAGCATAATATTAAAGAAAAAACAGTCAGAAAAATAGCACGTAATATATGATTACATTTATAAAATACACAAGAACAGGAAGCTCTAATCTATAGGGTTAGAAACAAGACAGTGTTTGTTTACTCTTAGTGAGGAGAGAGTTCAGGTGACTGGAGAGAACATGAGGTTTCCATGGGGTTAAGAATGTTCTCCATTTTGACCTGGATTGTTCTGGTATTTGCTTTCGTATGATTTATTGTTTGTGCAATGTTCTATAGGTGCATTATTTTTTAATTTGTTTAATTAAAAATCACCTTAACTTTGCTGGGATGAAATGACTCAGGCTTCCAAGATGTCTTGCTTGACCTCTTAAATAGACCATGTGAAAACACAAACACACATACACACACACGCAAACAAAAACTCCCTTTAGTGTTGAGAAGCCAGTTGGTATATCCTGCTGTGTATTATGAAAACCTTCTACCCCGAAAATCTACATCATTATAGAATGTCTTCCTAAATGGGAACTCTCGTGACTACAAAGTATGTTGTTGTATATGTTAGTGGCAATGTGGGTGAAGGTGGGATCTGCTGTGGTTGTTGCCAGTGCTCAACCTTTAGACCATACAATGTGTTTCAAAAGAAATATAAAAGGGATGCTATTGGGAAAGAACAGCAAGACCAAATAAAAACGAAAGAGAAAGAAAGAATCAAAGCTCTAAGTCACTTAGGAGGTGTAACACATTTGACAAAGCAAAACTTAAAAACGTCCTCTAACTCACACATCATGGCGTTCTACTCTATGTCCTGCGCATCAGGTGAGCACTTGAAAATTTTGTTGGACATGTTCAGTTGTTCATTTATATAAAATATTTTCCAGGACTCTTGCTTACCTAGTATTTTAGGGGATATTGTTGTACGTGGATCTATGAACGGATGAGACAATACCTAAAGAAAAGCATGTGGAGACAACTGTGAATAAAAGAGAATGAAAGTCTCCTAATAAAAATCTTTAATGTGTAACTCCATGGTACTTTAAAAGGTAACAGTTGCTTGCGTTAATATAGAACCAGTTTTAAAATGGCATGTTATTTTGCTCATCAAGATTTTATTTGTGTGTGTGTGTGCTTAAAAATACGATCAGAAGAAACTTTCAAGGAAGTTGACTTTTTTCTAATTTACAAAGAAAAGTGAAAGACATCACATTATAGAACACAAATTAAATCCCAGCTTTTCTGCTGAAATACCTTTGTTTAGATGAGAAGTGTTTTGATTAGAATCTGCCCAATACATTTATCAGATTCATGGGTAATTAATAAAACATGGAATTTTCAGATTCTAACATAAAGAATACCATGTAGCAAAGATAAAAGTATAATGAGCACATCCAAAATATTTCATGTGTCAGGATGTGAAATATGCATGAATTGACTCTAGCTAACTCCTTTTAAAAATAAAAGGTGATATTCTTCTGATGGAAAACATACAAAATAAAGGCTATTTCTAAGATGTTTGTTATTTCTGTGGGTAAAAAAATTGGGTTTATGTCAAAAAGTATATCAAAACCTTCAAAACTTCTTAGAAATGTTTCTCTTGCACATCTGTAAACACTATAAACTGTATCAGGCAAAATTGTAACTCACAAAGGCCAGTTCTGCCTGTGAAAGTGAGTGACTTTAGCTGTTAAAATAAGAGACTTTAGCTCTTCTAATTTCCACTGCCACAATACTTAGAACTGTGGCAGAAAGCAGGATAGCGAAAGATCCCATGCCGTTACGACAGCTGTTTCTTGATCATTTCATTCCCTCACTTACTTTGGCTATGTTCTGCGAGCCATTGGGTCAATCCCTGGGCAAAAATCCATTTTCTCCTGCTTCTGAGAAATCATGATACTTCCTTCCCCACCCCAATCATCAGAAAAGAAAAAATAATGGGATTTCTTAATTAATTTGCCATTTGGACCACAGTGGGAAGTTCAGTTTACCTGCATATTGAGTATAAATTAGGAAAGATTGAGTTTTTTTATTTCCATCTGGCACTAAATGGCATCCGTTGCCTCCTCTACCAGATGAACAAGTCATTAGATTGATATTTGTACTCAGAAAGGAAAGTTGGTTTTGTGATGGGCTGAGAGGCCGAAAGAGTTGTTGTAATGCCTATGAAAACTTAAGAAATGGCTTAACTGGCAAACCTAATGTGCATTTGCCTAACACTGAGAGAAGTGCTTTACCAAGGAAAATTATATATTAGCATTGGGAATAAACTACAAATTTCTTAAAGCTGCTAAGGAATCTAGCCTACAGGTGCCATTCGGTAACAAACCAAAATGAGTTGTGGGAAAGAGCTTGAAGGTTTTCAACCACAGGTCAAAAGGCAGTTGTGCATCTGACTGAACAAACTTCCTCTTCGTTCCTCAGAAAGGGAAGAGGAGACCTGACTACCTTGTCTGACTTACCTAGGAGCGAAAGTAAAGGAAATATGTTTCTGAAAGCCAAGTCTTGCCAAACAAGGCTAAATTTAACAAGCAAGTGAATAATAGTAAAGTGACAGATGGGTGAGATTTATGAAGAAACCTTTTGGAAGTGGCTTCAAACAGGTGGTTGCCTAAAAGAAGCCCATGGGTACAGTGTTTGGCTATAGGAGCAAGTGGAAAACAGAGCCATGTCGGCGACTAATACATGGTGGCATGCTGACTGAGAATTGATATTGCTTGTCAGATGCCTCTATTTTTGTCTAAACTTTAAAAGCTATTTCATTGTAATATGTGAAGAGCAGAAGGTCCTGGTTTCTGTGATTGGTTATTGTTTTGAAAAGGAAAGAAAATTACCTTTCATTTTCTCTCCACTGGCATTAAATCCGCAGTGGAGGTTGGAAGGCCATTCCAAATCACTGCAACTGCAGCAAGGTTTTTGAGTCCGTTTTGGGGTTTTTGAGTCCGTTACTTTTGACTAAGGTTTTGCAATACTCTCACCCATCTTACCAAACTGCAAATGGAAGCCAACAAAAACAGTTTTGCAAAAATGCTTAGATTTTTTCCACCTGCTTTGATCTTCTAAACATCAGATTTTACCTTTAAGGTATTTATTAAAAAATATTTTGATGCCTGTGTTAAATGAAGCATTATATTTACCCCAAAAGGAATAACTGTATTTAGAATAATATTTCCTATGCAATTTTCATGGTGCACTTCATCAGATAAAATTCAAATTACTAAAAAACACATAGAGAGAGATGGTATTATGTGCCATATTCTGTGTTAGGGGCTCAGATAAAACTGCGAACAAGATATAACCAATCCCTGTTCACTATATAATAGGGGAGCTCAAACAAAATCCAATTGTCACAGTCTGGATAGTCTAAATGCGGTAACAAATATCCAACATTGTTATGACTAAGGGACTAAAATTTAATTATCTTTTACATAAAAGTACAGTGTGGATAATGTTCCTAATGGATGTGAGTGAGGAATAGTTGTCAGCATAAAACTCAATATGGACAGAGAGTTCTAGTGGGGGGTTGGGTGGTCCTGGGCTCAGGGTCAGGGACCAGGCATTTTTCTCCCTTAGGTGTATTTTAAGTCTCTTCCCTTCTCTAGGTTCTAAAGAATTCAACCTGTGAATAGGGAAATTAGAGTAAAGGAACCGTATGAGATGGTAAAGCCAGGCCTGCAAGTGGCATGATTAATTCCTAACTGTATTCCATTGGTAAGAGTTCAGTCATTTGGTCACATCTAACTGCAAAATATAGGCTGGCTGTGTAGCAGGAGGAAAGGGAAACAGTGTGGTGAACAACTTGCCCATTTCTAAGGCACACGTTAATATGGTAAGGTATGATAGAGAAGTATATAGAGCAGTCAGAGGGTCTAGGAGATCCATCTAATTGAAACCTGGAAGTAGCCCGATTTCAAGGAGATTCCTTGCATGAGATGACAACCTCCCTAGGAACTAAAAGAGGAATAATAAGTGAATAAGTTAAAAGGAGTTGAGGAGAAGGTATTCTAGGGAGAAAAAAGCAACTTGAAGGCAGACAATCATTAGGGTAGACTTTAAATTTAATAAAACTTCATTCTTTTGAGGAATTAAAACAAGGCAACTTTTTAATGTTTTAGGGGCATGGATTTAAAAATAATAATAATCAGATTCTGTTACATACATGTAATACCTGTAAGATATGAGAACTTTCTGGGCTTTTATTCCCGAATGAAGACAGGACACAGGTTTTCTTTAACTTGCCGGACAAGGTTTTTAGAGGTCCTGCAAATAGCTTGGGGGTCTTCTAGTTTATGGAGACCAGAGGGTGGGAATTTTGAAATGTACTGTGTAATTTCAGGAAGAAACAAAACAGACCGTTTGTCAGATCTGATAAAACAGGCATTATAAGAAGGCAATTAAGCTGTTTGATCTTAGACATGATAGTCTCATTCAAGATTTTCAAAGATAGGCAATACTCACTTCTTTGCAGCACCAGGACAAAAGAGACTTCCATGTTGGCATCTGGTACTACACTATTTCAATTAAACATTGCATCACTTATAGTCGATACTAGTTTTTCATTAACTCTCTTGCTTTTTCTTTTATCTCAAGTTTCCAAAAAAAAAAACAGATGACAGAAATGATGTTTTGAAGATATTTCAATTTTGGTATATTTTTTAAAATAATTTTTGTTTCCTTTTTAATTAGGTTTTGAACTTCTTGGGGCCAGGAACTGTGTCTGAAAACACACTGTGGTGACTAACACAAGGTGAGTACAACGCATATCTTAACCCTCTCACTCTTTAGGTCCTAGAAAATAATATAATGCCTGATACATACTTGGCACACACTACAGATATTGGTAAGGATGGAGGCTTGGATAAATGGATGAATGGATGGATGGAATATCTAAGCATTTTATCTCCTTGCCTAATGTTTTTCTTATAAAATATGCCACGACTGACCTGGATGACAACTTTTTATATAAATAAAATTATAATGTACCCCAAACAATGGAATTGCTTGGAAATGATTAGTCAATGAGACATTTTAAATTCTGAATCATGGGTGATTTTAAGCATCAATGTTTGTGAAAGCTAAAGTTAACAACAGGTCAAAGTTTTGAACTGGACCAGCAGATACCTACAAATTTAAATGTGGTTGAATTTAGCTGTGCTGTTAAGAGAGTACTAACCCTCTGTGGTGCCTCACCTACCTACTTTATGTTTGTTTTTCTGGAAGCTACCAAGATATTTATTGTTAATGAGGGAATAAGGTAAGGAAACAGATTAGCGATAGATAAGCAGATTTTAAGTGTCTAATCTCTATTAACCAATAACAGGTTATCATTTAATACGCTCAATTCTTACTATTTGACAAAATGTTATTAACACAGCTTTGTTACCTTAAATGTTCTTTCTCTGAGTATTTCATCTATCATAATATTTTTGTTAAAAAATTCTACCAAGTACATTTTTCTTCACCCACTGTATCTTAATATTTTGCATCTAATCTAAAATGAGAATTCTTTGAAACAGATAACTCCTAAACTCTTTCTCTAAGATATTTGATCCATTGCCTCACCATTTGATTATGATTATATAGTAAAAAATCAATGATGAATTATAGAATAAACTCAGAGGGTTGTTTTAATACATATTTCTAAATACAAACTTTTATAATAATTTAAAAGACTACTTGGCATATTCAAATACTCTTAGCTAAAATTTTACATTCTCAAATAAAAGAAAGAACACTACTTCTCACATTCCCTGTTTAACCTCGGTTTGGGTTGATGCTTCTTATTCCTCTAAGAAAAGAGGGAACATCTGTGTAGTGGGTTGGGTTGTGATCCCCTCCCCAAAAGATATTCGTGAAACCTGTGAATGTTACTTTATTGGCAAAGGGGATATTGCAGATATAATTCAATTGACAATCTTGAGATGAAGAGATCATCCTGAATTATATCTGGGCTCTTAATCTAATGACAAGTGTCCTTGTAAGAGACACGTAGGGAATATTTGACTCGTACAAGGAGGCCGAGATCGGGGTGATTCAGCTGCAAGTCAAGGTACACTTGGAACCACCAGCAACTGAAAGAAGCAAGGAATGAAGTCCACCCTACTACCTTCAAAGGGAGTGTGACTCTGGTAGCACCTTAATTTCAGACTACAGGCTTCCCTGAACTGTGAGAGAACCAATTTCTGTTGTTGTAAACTTCCAAGTTTGTGATACTTTGCTAAGACAGCCTTAGGAAATGAAAACAATCTGCATATTAAGTGTTTGCACAAGGGTTCTTCAGAATTCAACATGCCATTAAAGTCAAATGTGTTAAGATTTGAACAAATGAGAAAGATGGAGACAGGGCCTCTGCCTGATTCCATTTGGACTCCTTGTTTATGTCAATTCCATATGTTAAGATCCAGCTTATCTTCCCATAACATTTTCTTTGATACCTCCAGTCATAACTGGTATCTCCTCCTTCTGAACTCCTGTGCCTTTGTCCATGATGCCCTTACTTTAATCATTCTGCTTTATGGTTCTACAATTTTTATAGAAGTGGTTCCCAACTTCTGAGTACATCATTTTCCAACATTCATTTAAAACATTTAAAACCAGTTATTCGGGAGTCCAAAATACTTATTCCCATTGAACTAATAATGCAAATGGTATTCCTGCTCTCATTTTAGTTCTACATCCATCTGTCTAGCTCTAAAATAAATACTTCACATAAACCTCCGTTTATGACACGGCTTGTTTGGGTCAGTTTGGTATAGACTTTTGATAGACATGTCTGAATTCTCTGCCACTTACTAGCTCTTTGGCCCTCCGCAAATTGCTCGGATTTGTATGCCTGTGATTTCTCACTGCAAAATGGGGATAGTAATGTTAACTTCCTCTCTGGTTATTGTAAAGATTAAATGAACTAATAGATGAAAAGTGCCTTAGAACAATAAATGACATGTAGTGGGTGGTATATAAGTTAGTTGCATGTTGCAATTATTAGATACAGCATAAGTAAACTACCCACATCTGGCAGGTTTGAAAGTGGAGGTAAGCATATGTTATAGCCAGTCACCTCTTGGGAACATTGAGTTATAGAATATAGTCTCTCAGGGTCAGAAGGGACATAACTAACTGCCTGTCCTATAAAATCCAGGTTTTTTTGACTACCTGTGTTTGTAAGTTGTACCCTCTGTGAGCAAAAGGAGAGAGAAAATATCATAAACACCTTTACCTCATCACAAAAGTGAAATGAAAGTATAAAGAATAATGATTGATCTTTACGGATCCCATTTATTGAACCCTTAGTATGGACCAGGCATAAGATTAAGGGAACTACCTGTGATCTTCATACCCTCCTGTTGCTGATGAAGAATCTGGTATTCAAGGAGGCAACAGTCTCTCACTGGAGCTAATGAGAGCTCCAGCAAGAATCCCAACCTAAACCTTCCTGTCAATTCCTATGGTATTTCCACCCTACGGAGGACAGCGCTCTGAGCATTGTCCAAAAGTAGTTTCAGGTTAACAGCGATACATTTCAATGTCTCTGTGTGTGTTTGTGTGATTCTATCACTTAACATATCTAAATAGCTCCTTCAAATCCTGTGGTCTCCATATTGTCAACAAAAAATATTATAAGACATTTTGTCAGATATCTGTGTGAAGCCCAGCCGCACTTTATTCAGGGCATTATATTTGATTAGCATTTCCAAAATTGACTTCTAGGAGAGGTATTTAGAAGTGTCCTGTTACTGTTGAGAACATTGTTAACCAGTTTTTTTACTATAGGAATTGTCAACAAATGCGTACTGTGACTCTGCAAGAATAAAACATTGGATGTAAATTTCTAAACATATCTGATAATGAATACTTTTTTTTTTTTATTTTGCTAACATCTCACAAACATTCTACCAAAAATTATCAATCTAATCAGACTTTCAAAAACTAACCTATTAAGGTTTGTTTAACACAATCTTAGTAAATATCTATTTAGTATTTTGTCAGTAATTTTGTTTTCTAAGTGCTCACAAATTATCCTTTTAATCACTTATTTGAATAATAGTTTATGGATTTTGTTGTCTATTTTCTTTGTCAGAGTTTCATTTTTTCTTTTTCTAAAATTTGTTATCCAAGTCACTTAGACATTCATCTAAGATCACCAGCTCATTAGCTGTGTTGTTTTAGGGATCTGCATTAGCACTTCTTTCCCTTTCTGGTCCATTTTAGGACGAGGGAACAGAGAACTGGAGAAACTTAAATACCTTTCTCAAAAAATATACATGTAGTTGTCATGGTGTAAGAACTTGAACCTGGGTGGAAATTCAGAGACAGCAAAAATTGCTGCTATATTTTACTATCATATTTGCTCTAATTGCTTTGGGTTGAAAGAACCAAAATGATCCAACCAGATGACAAAAGTATGAAGCTTCAACCCTCTCACCAGTTCCTGCATGTGTCTAGTTTGTAAGTATTTTTTAAGGACAGTCTATACCTTTTTTACTGATCTTTATAATCCCCAGAAAATCTGAAAGAGTATCTTGACATGGTGGGTACTAAGTAAATAGCTGATTGAAAACATTGTGAGATATAGAAGATGTTAATGCTGTGTAAACTATTGTATAGGTAAGAGTTCAAAATATTTTACCCTAGGGCCATTTACCAAGTTTAGTCAATTTCATTAAATGAACTGTCTTCTTAATGTAATTGTCAGTGTCACTCTTCATAGTTGGATCGAGTTAATTCTAGCAAGAAACTGTTAAAATGTCTGAATTTGGAAATTCACAAATATGTGGGGTGAGCATAGTAATATTCTGGGTTCTCTATCCAAGTGATTTGCTTATTTTGGCAGGAGCAGTTTAATTTATGTATGATAAGATTTGATTATATGCTATGCAGTATCATGTTTTACTAGAAGGACCAATGCCAATATCTATAAATGTTTTCATATACCTAGAAGTAACCTTCTGGAATCATAGTTAATTCTTGGAATTTCATCAATTAAGAAAGTTAGAAATACCAGGGTTTCTTTAAGTGACTTTCAGAGTTGTTTATAAAGTTCTGACTAGTAGTATTTTAGAGAAATAAGCCATATCTGCTAACTAAGGCATCTTATTAAATGATCCAATTTCAATTATTTTTTGTAAAAAAGTAATTAACATTACACATGGCAGGGACATATTTGGGTCTTTATTTGGCGTCTTTGATTACAGTATTAATTTGATAAACCCAGGTAAGGGACAAGTTAATCTAATTAAGGGAAGGTTAATTGTGTATGCAGACTATATGGCCCCAAGAACAAATCTCAGCAGGATGTTCTCTGAGCATTCCTAATTGAGAGAGTTTCACTTATTCATTCAGTGGTAGTAACCAAAACTTTTACATTATACAAATAGCATTTTTTAAAGAGACTAAAATTTAGTAGCATGTCAATGTAGGAACAGTAATATGTGTAATCTAAAGACTTATGTGAGGATTGACAAAATACTTCCCAGTTCTAAATTTTAATGATTCTTCACCATGAGTGGACTTAAAGTTTGTTTCAACATGTCTATGTTTATGTGGTCATAGAACTTTTGAGCTAAAGTATACCTTAGAGATTCTAGGCCCAACTTCTCAATTTTTACATGACAAGCTTTGATCCAGAAAAGGCAAATGACCTACACAAGATCAAAAAAAAAAAATCTGTAATATATTTATGACTAGTAATTTTCATCAAATTCTGATACTATGTCTAAAAAAACCCATATTTCTCCTCAACGAAGAAGAGAAGAGAAGGTAAAATAGAGAGAAAGAAAAATTAAGCCTTAAGACTAGGGATAGTCACATAATGCAGTCTTCCACTCTGTTGGAAATTCTTCTACATGATCGCTGGTATACACAGACAATCTCTGATAAAAATGATATATTAACTTCACTTCTACAATTGGGTATCTCTAATTGCAAGAAAGGCTTTCATTATATTGATATAAATTTTAAATGCTTTTATTACTCCCCTTAGTCTTGTATTTTCAATGCAAAATATCCTAGCTCCTTCAACATTTTTCTTATGGCATGGTTACCTTTGGCTGCTGTGCCCCAGCACACCAAGATAATATTCTGTATCTCAGACTGGTGTCAAAAATTAAACACAATGTGAAAAATGGTGCCTGGGTACCCTCATAAAAATGTTGAAATGCTACTATCTCTTGATTAGGTCACAATACTTTTGTTTTGTTTTGTTTTAATTAATTGTGCTTTTTGTATAATTCCAGTGTTCTTATGAAACAACTAAAGCCCTAAGGTATTTTTCACATACACCACTATAAATAAGGGGCTCATACTAAACTCTGAAATTGGTGTATTTATAAGTATCCTTTTAAAACCCCAATTGACAGAATGAAATGTAAGTATTAGCTCTCATCATCACCATAATCATTAATAAGACTACCAACTGGGGTGGTTAGTGAACCAGAAAAATTCATGATGATGCGAAAGAGTTTTTTCAGATTTGAATTCATGATGATAAAAAGTAAAACAACTATTGGCTTGACCATTTAGAATTGAATTCCAATAATGTGGGTCTGTTTTTAAATCTTCCTGGCCTTGGTTTAGTAATCAAGTTTGAAACCACTTTCTATATTCAAATCCCATAAGAAATAGACAAAAATGAAGAATAGTGCCTTAGTAAAGAGGCCCAGCAGAAATGAAATGGTTCTTGAGAGCTGAATAGATATATACCTAACGTTCCACTTCTCACTCCTCCTAAGAGTGACCTTAATGTCAAATCATCCAAGAGTAGGTTCATGTAATGGGAGATGTCGCTTTCTAAACAACATAATAATTTCAGTCATAGTAAATTATAGATGGTGGGATGTACCAGAGCTATCAGACTGGCATGTTGGAGAGTTTCGTAAGTGTCACATCCCCAAGAGCTTACATGTGTCTGTCTCACTCATACCATCTTCCTACTTCTAGGCTCTAAGAAGTTGGTGGGAGGGAACAACAAAGTGGCATTCTGAGGTTGGTCTTAAATCTTATAAAATGCTGGTCCTTGGTAGCTGAGTATTTGCTGACCACAGGGAGGAGATTTGGTTGTAAAGGATCACAAAGAAAATGAGTCCAAGAATTATATATAAATTTGTGCCCCTTTTTTGAGTTCTATAAAATTTGGAGACTAAGCTATGCCCAGTGAGTTTGACTCAGCATGTCTAAATAATGTGTTTCTGCTAGTCTCTAACCCACTTCTGAAATGGTTAATGAGATGAGGACAGGGGACCTTTCACTGGACTGTGCCAAACAGAGTTGCCTGGGTCAGGAAGAATATCTAAGGAGAGAAAGAACAAAACAGGGTGAAACAAAGAAGTCTTCCTTAAAACAAGCAGTAAATATCTTTCTGAGTGCTAAAAATTATAAGAAGTATTAAGCTAATTTTTCATACAATTGATAAATGTCTTACATGATTTTATGTAATTTATTAATGCAGAATTTTATGATTAATTTTTTTGTAGTTGATGGGGTATACATGAAAGTAGTATTTACAAAACTCTCTGTTTTTTTAAAACACTGAGCAGATTAAATGGTTCCAAACTTTTAAAATAAGACCTCTTAATCTGCTCCCACAGAATCATATTTTTTAAATCACATTTAAAAGAACAGAAATCATCGTTAGTTATTTGAGATTATAGAGTCTTCCATGTACTACGTAAAATCTTGCATTGGGAAACAGCCATCTATAATTTACTTAAGAGATATTTATATTACTGTAATTGAAAAGTGTAATATTCTCTCCTCAATCACTGGATTAGGCTTCCAATAATCCTTGAAGCAGTTACCACGTTATTAACGTTATCACACGTTTAATACATTTGGAATATATAACATCAGGTTACAATTCAGCCAATGAAAGTCGCTATATATAATTTTGTCTTAAAAGTAAGTAAGCATAATAAATAAAGGAAGTCATACTCACAATAATTTACACATCTTAAATGAGGAACCCTGGGTATGCACAAATCCTTTTTTCCATTCATCCATTCATTGAATTAATCAGTCACTATCCAACATGATGGAGATAACAAGATGGGAAAAAAAGTAATACCTAACCTTAAGGATTCTGCAATCTCTTACATGGAGACAACATGAGAGCAAATAAGTAAAATGATATTTTTATAGCACATTTTAACTTAGAAGCATTTATAGGCTAAAGTAGGGACATGCAGGTAGAATGTTTGCAATGATCCACACGCTCCAGGTGCTGATGATACAGTGTCGAATATAAACGCTTATGTTAGAGGGTGGGAAACGGGTAGTAAAGGTAAATAGGTAAAGTATAGAGTGTGTTTGATAGTGATGAGCAGAGATGAAGTTTAAAATATTTGATAATTAATATGGCTAGGCACCACCTCTTCATAATAGATACCCAGTCATTGAGAATGGATGTTCATCCTTCCAGCTGAATACCAGCCTTGAAATCAGCACTAATAATAAAGATGAAAGGAAAATAAAATTATTTGATAATGGGCTGTTTTAGTTTCTTGGCTACTAAAACAAATATCATACAATGGGTTGGCCATAACGATGAAAATTTATTGGCTCATGGGTTTAAGCAAGAAGATGTCCGAAGTGGAGATGTGAGCAAAGCAATAGCTTATCCCAGAAGATTATGGTGTTCTGTAACTGGCTGCTGGAATCCTTGGGGTTCTTTGATTTTTCTATCATATGACAATGCACATGGAAGCATCTTTCACTTTTGAGTTCCACTGATTTCCACTTTCTAACTGTTCACCATGGTCTCTGTCTGTGTGCCCATCTCTATAAAGCCTCCATTAATAGGATTAAATTGGGCCACATATTAGCTGAAGTAACCACATCAAAATGTTCTATTTGCTATTGGGTCACACCCACAGGAATGGGTTAAGATTAAGCACATGTATGGGGGGGGGGGGACATATCTCCAAGCCGCCACAGGGTCATATTGAAATTTTAGAAAATTATAACTGAATAGTTGACTTTTGAGTAAAATTCTAAAATAATAGCTAGTTGTATAAATGTTGGGAGAAGGACATTCTAGGAAGAGGAAAGAGCAGATGCAAAGTCCCTGAAGAGGCAGCATACGGAAAGTGAGAAACAGCATGAAGGCCCGGGTGGTTGGAGTGGAGGGTACAAGGAGACAGAAGAGGTCAGAGAAATGAATTAAGGACTTTGTCAATCCTAGTAAAAACGTTGGCTTTCGTTCTGAGTGAGATGAAGTTTAGAGCATATAACTGACATGATCAGACATATATTTTAGCAGCATCCCTCTGGCTACTGTGTTGAACACTGACTGACCACTAGAGCGGTTGGTGTTGAGATAATGTGGTAAGAGATGAACAAAAGTGGTGGTTTTGGGGGTGAAAGGAGTGGTTGAGTCCTGGATAGACAATGCTGTGAGGTAGAGCCAGACTTTCAAGTAAACCAGATGTGGTTGTCAAAAATGTACCAAGTGGAAGGGCCAAGTAGCTGTTCTATATGTCAAACACTCTGTTAGTGTATCGGGAACACAAAATGGAATAAGACGTACAAAGTCCGTCTAGGACTATGAGCCAACTCAATAAACAATTTCAGGAAAGTGCAAATATTCACAAAATAGGGGAAACACAGGGGTTCAAAATAAGGATGCTTAATCTAGTGCAAAAAAGTGAGGGGCTGCTTTTCTAGGGATGAAGGGGATATATGAGTATGAAAGAATGAGTCAAATGCATTCAGAGGAAAACAGGGAATGGAGAAGAGAGAAAAGTAATTATGTTTATGTGGGGCAGGGGGAATGGACCCTAGGCAGTTCTAACTTGATTATTCCATAAATGACTTTATTGCTATACCTACTAAAGGATAGTATATGTTCGCCAAACTTTTCCTTGCCACTGGTAGGCAATTGGTTCAAAGACTGTATTCTTTTGCATTATTTCCTCCAAAACTATTTATGGAGCACCCATTTTATGCTAGGCCCACTGTGTTGAATGGGGAGGAGTGTGCCAGGATGAGTTACGTCTGGCTCTTTCCCTCAAGGAGCTAAGACGATAGTTTTGTCTTCCAAGTTAACACTTAAGTACTTAATTAACTTCACTAAGAAATTTTTTAATTCTTTCATGTAGCAAGAACACTAGATTTGTAATGTCATCCATGGTATGAGTTACTGGGGTTACTAACTACTCAACCAATGATTCCAAGAGCAGGTTTTGTTGTTTTTGTTTCCATTTTTCACTCCATGGCATCCTTAGAACTTGTCGAACTGCCTATCATATAATATTTGTTAAATAAGGAATACATTGTTTCCCGAATCTAAACTCATTTTTGTCAAAGATCATTGGGAAAGCCATGAAGAATTAGCATACCTTTATATTTTGTGGAGATTAGAACATTTCCATAAAGGACCAGGGCCAAAAGACTCTCACATCATTGCTTCTGTTAAGGATTTTTTCACATATAAAATATCAATCGTTAATAATCTTGACCTTGGTACCAGTTATAGACAAGAAATTCTTTACTCATCAATGTATCTAATTGCTGTCTTTCTCCTCTTGCATATCAAAAACTCCTTTCAAAATTTGAATTCCTACCATTATATTTAACCTGCCAACTTCTTTCCACAGATTCACTATTGTTTCCCCATAATGTTCAGTTTTTCACTCTTGCTAAACATATGATTTCCAAGCTTTCAAACTTGGGACCTTGTTGAATCACTTTCCTTAGTTTTTTTAATGATCCCTCCCCTCACTTGAAGAAGAAATTTTCTTCTTTCTGATTCCTTATGAAATCAAGTTTAATTTTGTTCTTATTGAAAAGAAAGATCAATAATGATAATAACTATATTTTATTGTGCATATAATTTTATAATCAGAGTTATTCCATCCCACATCAATTGTCCCTTCACATTTTGTAGGGGAAAGGAATTGATCTAGCAAAAAGCAGGCTCAAAGTTATGGATCTGTGAAAGTTATTAACCTCTCAAAACTACATTTAGCTTTTTCCATTCCACAGGAATCAATGAAAAATACACCCATCCATTTTATGCTCTTCATTAAAGCAGAGAGTTAACAAGAAATGAGCCCCTCTGTTTTTGTCTTTCAATTTGGTAATGTTTATATTACTCCAAGAAGATATCCCCTCTACCCTGGTGCCAGTATGAAGCCGCAGGTGCTTTGTTGAACTTCCCTGGCCAGCTGTGCCTATTATGTAGGGAGATCGTAACCCACTGTAAGTTTCACTCGGTTTGAAAGAACCACAGTCACCACACTTCTCTCCTGAATGAATTTAATTACACAGACCCAGATGTCACTGCATTATCGTTCTGGACCATCTTGATTCCCTCTTACTTTCATCCCCTAGTTAATTGTTTTAGACTGTTTTGGAAGTCTGAGGCTGAGAAATGGGGAATTTTTTTAGTTGTTCTCTTCCTGCTTGTTTCTCTAGGTTGGAGAGAGACCACTAACAAGTACAAATTCATTATATTTAGTGCATGCCTTTTTGTCAAATCATTTTTCCAAACCTTTGGTTTCCTGAGCATCCATTTAAACATAGTAGTGAAACAGTGAAACTGCTTATTGCCTCCTATTGAAAATTAGATTTTGGCCTCAGTCCAAGCTGCCTGAGCCAGCACTAATACAATTCACAAGTGGAAGAAGAGAATCAATTAATCAATACTATAATTTAGAACTGACCATGGTAGTAGCACTCACAGCTATTAGACCCAACTGACTGACACTATTTAGGATTAATGAGGGAGCAAGAAAAGGCAAGCCAAAAATTCGTTTAAAGATTTTTCCCCCTAAAATCAAAACTCCCACTCAATTTTGTTATTTTCTCCTATTCAGAGATGCCACCATGGAATTTAATGTGAGTATTCAAAGGCCAACAAAATCTTGCCCATTCTAGAGATTTGGAACAAGAACTTTGATGAACTTTTTAGGCATGGATTTCAGGAAAATAATTTGGTACATTTCAGTGCAGTTTGACTCTTCTGAGAAATCTAAAGGTCTTGACCTAAAATTACTTTTCTAATGTTACTTAGGTAGTCCTTGATCCAATCATGTAATCAAATATTTATACATTTATTGTTTACCTGTGTAAGTAGCAACCTGTTCAATTGTAAAATTCAGAAATAATATCCGAATAAACTTTACACCTTACTCTGTTATGTCCCCACAAATAAAGAAAGAAATACACACAGGATGTGTGCAACTTGCAAAATTACAGCAAACATCAGCTTCTCGAAGTCCCTGCTGGCACAGCCATCAGATCTTGCAGGTCTTGTTGACATTACTGGGGGCTCCTAAAGCCACTGGATGACTATTTATAGTGATACATCATTTAAGCTTCTCGGGAATTTAGTGCCTTTGTTTTTTGTTTCACTTTTCTTTGGATTGGGCACCCCTAGGCTGTGAACCCTTAGATTAGAGATAACTGTTTTAGAATATTTCTAAACTGAAATTTCAAAAGCTGACCTAGAGAAGTTAACCGATCTTTGTTTTTCAATTAGAAAGCAAAGTATGAAAGAACCTCATTTAAGTCTGACAGATAAAGGAAGGCAGAGTGACATGCCTATATATCTTATCTCACCATATATCTGAGGGGCTATAATTTAACCAGCAATATAACAAAATCTATAGAGAGAGACTCTATAACAAGAGTTTGCCGCCATTTTTTTAATTGGAAAACTCAGCATGGAGTTATCTCAGTTTAATCTCTTAATTTTATAATGGCAAACAGCAGAAAGGCACTTTTGGAATATACTCCTGAAAGTTATGTTTTCTTTCCAAATACTTGCCATCAATGCATAATCAAAAGGACATTAAAAACCTAAAATTTCTCTCAGCATTGAAACAGAGACACAGAATGTTGGATTGCTAATATAGTCTAAAATTGGTTAGAAGTCAAGAAAGGATTCTTTGTGGTATGTATATATATATATATATATATATATATATATATATATATGACTTTTATGTTATCTATGGTGTTTCTTTAATTCTATCAATGAAATGAAACTTTAGAAATATCAGGTGGAAACAGATAAAGCAAACAAAACACCTATAAGATCTTTTAAGAAAATAGTGTAATTAGAAAAGATGGGCACTTTCAATTAAAAGCCCCATGTGCTTTGATCTATATTGATTTCTGCTAATATGGATTTATATACATACTTCATAGATCCCAGTGGTTATTTCCATGCTCAACATATACATTCTAAACAAAAGTCATTTCATGAAATAAAGAACATCTTTCCAATTTAATATAGTATTTTCAATATAGTATTTTATTATGCTGACACAAGACAGCAGTAATTTTTATTCTTATTGCCTACAATAAATAAATTAATTAAGTTTAAAAAGGAAATATTTAATATTTAAATAGGAAAAAGATTTGGGGTCTTTAAATGTTGCTATTTTGTAAATACAATGCTATCTATATCAAACAAAACAAATAATAAAATGTGAAGTGGAATTTTGTACTTATTATGTGTTGGATTTTTTCTCTTTAAGAACAATCAAATAATACTTCTAAAGTTTATGAAGTTTTAAAATCACATAGAAAGGCACATGGCTGGCATCAGCTGGTCCTTGTTCCCAGTTCCATTGCTTCTAGCTTCTGATGCCAGTGGTTTCTTCTCTAATTGTCTGTGGGCCTTCACTTAGCTTCTCCAGGACATAACTCTGGGTTCTGGCTTGCTTAGCATCTCATGGGAAGGCACATAGTGATGTCTCCTGGGTTCTGCCCATGTCTAGGCATTTGTTCTCTCTGTCAGCACTTCAAGCATCTCCAGCTCTGAAGCAGCTGTTCTCCAAGCATCTGCATCTGGGGTGTCTCCAAAATGTTTCACTTTTTAAAGGATGCTAGTAAACTAATCAAGATCCACCTTGAATGGGTGGAGTCATATCTCCATTTAATCAAAAGGTCACACCCACAACTGGGAGTGTCACATCTCCATGGAAATAGTCTAATCAAAAGGGTTTCCACCCTACAATATTGAGTCAGGATTAAAAGGCATGGTTTTCCTGGGGAACCCAACAAGTGAGCAATTAGATATATAGACCTGGAGCCCAGGAAAGAGATCTGGGCGGGGGTAATATATTTGGGAGCTATCAATTTATGAATGTTTTTAGAATCTTGGGAGTGGAAGAGCTTACCAATTTATATTTGCTGAATAATTGTGTAAGAGTCAGGGGGAGAAAAGAACTGGAACTGAGTCATGAGGCCATCAATCAATATTCTAAGTGAGAGTAGAGCAAAGCGAACATTCAAAGGAAAATAAGGAGAGGCTTGAGTGGAAGGAGGCAAGCCGGGAGAGCGTCATACTATGGGAGCCAAGGAAATAGAACTTCATGAAAAAGAACATTCGAACAGTATCAATTGCTTCTTAGAAGTCAGGCAAGACAGCTGAAAAGTATCCACATTTTGCAATATGGAAGTATTGATAATCTGTGTAAGAGCAGTGCCAGTGGTTTATTGCAAAAAAAAAAAACATTGGCCTGAGTTCAGGAAATTGAGACAGAAAATATAGGTAACACTTCCAAGAATTTTGATTGTGAGGAAAGACAAGAGAAGGCTACTAGCTGCAGGGAGAGTTTAGATTGAAAAAAGTTTCCTTTCATTTTATTTTCTATTTTGAAAATGATGAAAAAGCATGCATGATGAAATTCTGTTACTCACTGAGAAGGGAAGAGGTACAAGGTAGAGAATTTACTATTTCTAAAGAGTTTAGTGGGGAAAGGATCCAGAAAATAGATAGATGATAGATAAATTACGTAGAAGGAGAGTAAAATCTCCCATCTCAACAAGGAGAAGGAAAGATAGTATCAGGTACGTGTCACTTTGGCACTGAGAAGACCAGGAGGTTTTCCTTAATGGCTTTAAGTAACCTTCTGGATTCACGGGAACAGATTGGATAAGCTGAGGATTTGAGGAGAGTTGAGAAGGTTTCAAATAGTTTGTATGGAATTAAGTTTCATAATGGAAAGCTAATAGGATTCCCTGGCACTAATGAAAGCCTGGGTACACTTTAGTGATGATGAATTTATATTTGTACCAATCTGATCCTTTTTGTAATAGTCTCTAACAATGTTCAGAAGAGTTTACCAGCCTTGGTGCATGCATAGAGAAAAATTTCCCTGCAGAGCATTTTCTAGAAACAGATGATTAAAAGGAAATAGGGCAGGTGTATACAGCTATTACATAAGAAAGCAGTTGAAGATTTTCATCTAAAGGCTGGGTCTTCCTATTTCCTCTTTTGACAGTGTTGAGTCCTTTCTCATGTTCTGTTGTTCTTTTAAGATTCACTGCAAAGAAATTCAAGATGAAATCCCTTTTAAGCTCTACTGTAAATTAGTGAGTTGAGTCCCATTTCATGAAGGGAGGTTTGAAGTAGGTAGCTAATTATGCTGTGTATGTGTCTCTGTGTGTGTAGCTTATGTAATAATGTTACCACTACTGTTATATGATGCATTATGTATTTTGCCATTTAGAAATAAAAGTATGATATGCTACACAAGTGTGTACGTATTTATATAAAACATTTTAAATGTATCTGTAATTTTGCCGCAGATGTCAATATACAGCTGTGTCTTTATCACCAAAAGACGTGAGAAGAATAATGTGGCGGCTGGTATTCTTATTCAGAAGCCTGCTTGAATCCTTCAGTGTATGTTTCCCCTGGATTTTATTTTATTTTTTAATTTACATTTCTTGAATTGTGTTATATCTCTAGCCTCTCATTTTAATTAAAATTAAATTTCTATTGATAAGCTGCCTGGATTGGGAGCCCAAATAAGAACCACACATTCTCCTCTGTCAATTTCATGATCACTTTAGCAAATTAAATATAAATAGGAAGAAAAGTGTTCTGCATATGAAAAGGAAGAGTTAGCTCTCCACTTGTATCTTATGACCACTAATTCTTTAAACTGTCACAGAAAGGAGGTTAACAGTTGAATATCTTTGCCATTTAACCTCATCTGAAAAGCTGAAAAGATGCAGAGGGGCTTTGGTTAACCACGTCTCGCCAGACTGAGCATGTGAATTCGTTCCTGGAAAGCAGCTGCCCAGGTGAGGATCATATATTTCCCAAATCCTTTGTATGTATCTGGAGCCAGATTACATCTTCTCAATAGAATATGAACAGAAATGATGAGTGTCACTTCCTGCCAAAGCGATTAAGAATCAGATATCCCTTTCTTTCCTGATCCATCAGCTAGCAGAGAGGGATCTAAGATTCCTAAGGAAGTAGAAACATAAATTGGAAGGAGCCCAGGTTCAAGTAGAACATGAGCAGAACTGAAATATCTTGTTTGGATTTTGATGTGAGTAGAAATATGTCAAGCCACTGAGAATCATTAAAATAGATGCCCCCAAGTCTCCTCAGCCGTTTATTTACTGACAATCTCTTGGTTATTCCTACAGACAACTTGGTCTAATCCATTATATATTGATTATAACTAGTGGCCAAAACTAAATTTATTTCTAAATTCTGGATGCTTCTTAAAAAATGTATATTTAAGTAAATTTGTCATCATTATAGCAGAGATAAATCTGCTTGTGTTTAAAACATTTAAGGGGCCTTTACTATATCAAAGTGTCTGACTTAGCTTGAAGAGTGTGGGTTGGAAATACACGGACATACCCAGAGTCCCTGCATGGGTCTCAGACATTTGTGCGAACGTCAGCTTCCACTGGCCCTACCTTTTCCTGCCCTCGTCCTCCCTCCACAAATGTCAGCATCACCTACACTCTTGTGTTTTAGGGTTGATGTTCCTACTTAGATGGCACGTCTGTATGATGTGGTTATTTATCTTACTGAGGTCTAATTCTTGTACAAAGGGACCAATCTGTGATGGGAATGCACAGTTCTGTTTTAGAAAAACAAACAAACAAACAAAAAAAACACAGCATTCCAGTTACTAGATTTCTACATTAAAAAAAATCTAAAGGCTAATACATCACCTTGTCCTAAAAGTAAAAGACAAATACACACTTCAGCGCATTTTAGTGTTGATATATTTACTAAGGAAATAATCACCTCCAATTATATATATATATATAATAAACTGATAGTGTTTCTATATTTCTTGATCATGTTATTTGATGTTGAAAGTCATCCTGTTACATTTATACATTCAGTAGATGAAACCTACCAAGGCAGATTTTTACAAATCTGTGAATTCGCACATTGAAATCACATACACACATACTTCTACAGTAAAACAGAAAAAAATTGGATGCATTCAAAATGTAATGAATTTAATAAATTTTGCCTAATGAAGAATATATAGGTTAAAAGCTTTTCTGTTGTTATTAAAATATGCAAAATGAAATAAAATAATAAGGGGCACATACACAAATAACTCTGGTTTTGTGGCTTAGTCTCACACAGGATATACTCTCTTTTCATTTTCTGGATTATTTGTTGTCTTTTTAGGAGAAAGCATGCACAGAGCTAGAGCAGGCTTGACTAACATATATTAGTCAGGTTATGCTGCAGTATTGCTATTCAACAAAGCCCCCAAATCTCAGTTGATTATAATAAAAATATTTAGTTCTAATTCAGAAGTTTGTGATCCTGTGGCACCTTTGTTTCAGGTTGGGGTCTGCTCCAACTGTCTTTTTTTTATGGAATGAAGGGATAGCAGCTACAGAATCAAGCTCTTCTCATGGTTGATGGCATTAATGCAAGCAACCAAATCAAATCACACAAGCACAAAATTCTGCTCAGACATGCCTGTGTCACATATATGCACATTCCATTGGTCTAAGCAAGTGACATGCTAAATTCAACATCAAAAGGACAGAAAAATACACTCCTCTAGGAGTTGGAGCTGGGAACAGTGAATATATGCCAAATCATAATACAAATCAACAACTTAAAGTAGATAAGAATTTTGTTAATAGTTCCTGGCTATGTGACACTTGAGATGAAAAATATATGATTTTCTCAAAACATACACACTCGCACTCACAGACACCTGTTATAGTCTATATATGCCAAGAATATAAGCTTATTCCATTCTTGCTGAATACAATTTCACCTTTATAAAACCTATTAAGTCTATCTTTCTATCCTATCTAAACAGTTAAGCTAAATTAAATCATTAAGTAATTCATTTGTTTGTTTATTTATTGTGATTATAGCTGAGGCTATTGAAAAAATAATGAGCTGAACTCAAAACTGGCTGAGTTATAGATTTGGTTCCCTCCATCACATTTCTTCAAAGCACAGAAAGAAGATCAGTGCTCCCGTAAAAAGAATGCCATTTGTAGACTAGCAGGCTTGTAAGAGAAGTGTGGTCAATACTAAAGGACAATATAGTGATGTGAAAAAACCTGACACGCAGATAACTCAGTGTTTGCAATTAATGACAAGCACACAGTGGGGAGGATGTAAATGTGTGTTTCAGCATCAGGCACCAGAAAGATGTATCTGGTTCTTAATTCATGTATAAATGTGTGCCCCTCTCATCAGTTCTGGTTCATGAAGATTCTAATCAAGCAATTTATCTGGTTCATTTCTCATATGCCCTCATCAACTGCAAAGTCTACTCAACAGCTAGGAAAGAAGAGGTCAGCCTTGAGAATAAGTGTTGGCCCATTTGCCCAAGGCCCTGAAGAACCTAGGTTGAGAAAAATGAGATCTACTTCTTTTGGACTGGTCTCCATAGGGCCACAGCAATATAATAAAGATGAAAATTACAGTGGAGTTATTCATTTGGCTTCGGATATATCTCACCCTCACCCATTACCCAGCAATAAGGTCAGCAAAAACCCTCCCTTATTTTTTTTTTCCTGGATTCTGTGTATATGTGTCTTTCCCATTAGTCCTGCATACTCACTCCCTCATCCTATAGGATGGGATCCTATCCAGGATCCTATATGGTCTACCTGAACTAATATGTGAACATCATAATTTCCCCATTGAGATTTGGAAAACATTTTGAGGAGTGAAAGTGCTCAACATTTACATTAAATTCATGTTCAGTGATGGGATGGGAGAAAATTTCACCAAGATGTATGTTCAGTGAAGATAAGCAGGGAATACAAAGAAAAAATTGAAATCAGAACAGATGGACTCTCATAAAAGTTCAATTTAGTTGGCTATACAGGATAGTATATCTCTGTTTTACCAGGATGTTGATTAAAAGATTAGCTATGGAGCTGCTTAGCATTAGCTAGTGCAGGCAAAGTGCAGGGGTCAGTCACGACCAGGTCTTCACTCATAACCAATCCTTTGGATTCAGCCTAAGTTATCTGGCAGATAAAAGAAAAAAAATAAAACCTCCACCATACTTTTCCTTAGAAAGGGATCTGCTGGCTGGCTGTGTTACCTCTAACACATCCAACTATTTATAATCAGCGTGGGCAAATCAAATTCAGTCCTTAAGTGATTGATGAAAAAGTTCCTCTCACAGGTTGATGGGAGAACAATGAGCACATTCTTGAAAGCGGCAACCCTCCTGGTTCTTGGCGACACAGTGGGTGCCACCACTCTACCAGCCCTAATGCAATCCTGAGTACAGTTTCATCTGCCTCTTCTTATCCCATTGTGATGAAAACTGCCGCTATGTACCTCATTAGGCATTGAGTGGTCTGTGATTTATCACAGGGCCATCTTGCTGATGAACCAAAAGAAAAAAAAGAAGAAACCTATCTCTTCAATAACCAAAGCATTTTACATTAAACTGTATTTTCTGATAGCCTCTATCATTAAACTTTCAAAACAGATTCCTCAAAGGAAAACAAAGCAAAAGGAGATTTTTTTCAAAGATTTTGCTCGTTGATATTCAACTCTTAAGTTTTTGAAGACCATCTCATTTAAACAAAGCCAACTATTTTAACTCCTTCATCCCTAATTCTTCAGGATCAAATTCAAGTTCAACTCATTTTTGACACAGTGTGCATCCTTTTCTAGATGCCCACCAGCCAGGGGATCACTCTCATGTTAAAAAACAGGCCCCAACAGCTCTTTGTCTGATTATATAATTAAGACCCAGGGCAGTGTCCCAGGATCTGGGAGGTTAGTGGGTGAGAGTTATCTTCTGCTTCTGCTATTAGCTGCTAAATGGATTGGAGAGGATGAGGTGGAGGTGGGGCAGTTAGGAAATAGCATCTGCCCACAATCAGCCCAAGACTCTACAAAACAGTCATGAATCTGAAGGACCAGAATTTATTGAGATTCAAGCCAAACAATGCAGGAGAGAAGGAGAAAATTTGAGAATGGTGAGAGGGGTGCCTAGAACAAGTCCGATAACTAAAAGGTAGCAATTGTCCTTGAGTTGGGGAGAAAACTTTTAAAGATAATGGGTACCTAAAGGGGAAGCATTAGTTTTAAATGCCACCATTTAAAACATGATCATATATGATCCTGTTCTCAAAATGTATCAGCAGATACTTCCAATTCTGCTTTTCAGTTTTTTCTACTAAAGTATCCTTGTGGCAGAGAGGCATGGACAGTTTCCCCAGGAAGAATTTAATTGAACTTATATGTTTTTTATTAGAAACATGCATTCAGAATTTCCAATCTATGTCATAACACATCTGTTAGCATTTGCTTTTATATAAAATGTATTTTTAATGAAATGATTCAACTCCGTAATGTGAGAGACTGCATTTATTTTACTTACCACTATATCCTGGAAAACCTAGCTTGGCACAAAGTATATACCTTGAGTAAATATTTTATGCATATTTATAGAAAGATGCAGAAGGGAAAAACTGTGTAATTGAATCCTCTGCTGGTAAGAAGCATGTAGCAGGACATGTCCATGCTTGCCAATGATTTTTTTTTCTGTCAAAATATGTGTGATGTAAAACATCCTTTAATGTTTTTAAAAAAAGCAAAATGACTTTCTTTAGTGTCATGAATTGGGGCAAGTGGCAATTATTCTGGTAATGAGCAGCAATACATATTCCAAAGCAAGGTATCATAACTTGTGTCTGTAAGTTGTCTTCATATGTAGCAGACATCCTGGTCATAAAGTATTGCTAGGGCTTACTCTTTGCTAAGCCATATGGCAAAGGAAATTTAAATGGAAAATAGCCTATCATGCATATGGACTGAGCTCAGTCATTAAAGCCACCCCAGGGACATGCCTTAGGAAATAGCAGAACATGGCAGTGGCTAGTTCATGATGTCTCACCCCAAGGTGAACACAATTTGGAATTAACAGCTGAGGGCATGAATGCTTTTACTATGTTTTTATTTGCAAATTTTAGGAAAGAATCTTCAGAGAGTTATTCTCTCAAATAAAAGTTAATGTTATTTCCAACCACGTGGTTTGGGATAGAGCCTAGATTCTGTGACTGGAATGACTTTAGTATTGATGAACTTGGTTGCTGAGGCCGATCGTTGGGAGTAGTTGTGTACTTGCTCAGTGAAGTCACATTCATAGGTTGCCGAAACAGCTTCTTTGGAAAGGGACCACTAAACTGTTTTGAAGCTGATACAAAAGGCAACACCAGTGATTAACTTGAACTGGTTTGTGAGAGAACTTCAAGTTTGTTGAATATTCTTGGAGCTGAATATTGTTGGAGCTTGTGCTGGTTTGAATCTGTGGTGGACCCCAGAAAAGCCATGTCCTTTAATCCTCATTCGGTATTGCTGTCTAGGAGCTTTTTGATTGTTCCCATGGAGATGTGACCCAGCCAGTTGTGGCTGGGAACTTTTGATCAGATAGCTTCCATGGAGTTGTGACTCCACCCATTAATCCTTTAAAAGAGGAAACATTTTTGAGAGTCCCTGTTTACAGCCACGAGAAAGCCACAGCAGAACTGAGCAGAGCCACAAGGTTGAGAGAACCACAGACTCCACCATCCAGTGGCCTTTAGAGATGAAGAAGGAGAACGCCCCCGGGGGAGCTCCATGAAACAAGAAGCCAGGAGAGAAAGCCAGCAGACATCACTGTGTTTGCTGTGGGCCTTTCCAGTTGAGAGAGAAACCCCGAACCCATCAGCCTTTCTTGAGTAGAGGTAACCTCTTCTTGCTGTCTTAATTTGGACATTTTTATAGCCTTGCTTTAAGTAGGACATTTTCTCGACCTTAGAATTGTAAACTGGCAATTTATTAAATTCCCCTTTTTAAGAACCATTCTATTTCTGGTATATTGCATCCCAGCAGCTAGCAAACTAGAACAGAGCTGAAATGGAATACTCTTTTGCCTATCTATTGCTTCTCCCTTATCAAACCATTGCCTTGCAAATATGTGAAAAATCAACGAAGACAGTAACACACACTATTAGGTGTTCACTGTGTGCCATCCATGAAGCTAAGAACTTTATGCCACTCATCTCATGCCATCCTTTCAGAAACTTTATGAGGTAGACAATGGGGGCTGATTTTGTACCTTTCCTAAAGTTACACAGATAGTAATGGGCAATGCTGAGATTCCAACTTACACAAACTGCAGAAACTGAGCTCCTAACGACTCCAACTGACACCATGCTTCTATGTTATATAACTGAAAAGGAAGCCTCTTAAACAAGTTTACAAAGCTCTTTGGAAAACTAAAACCCTTGTCTAAGCTGCTTACTCTCCATAAGTAGTGTTAGCTAGCCTGCTAAAATCATGCTCTTGATTACAATATCCATTTTTAACTGCAACATTCTGTTCTAGCTTTAGTAACCATTTCATTTTCTTATTTTTATCACCTCAGATTTTATTATACCAGTAAATAGAACTGGAATTAAATATTCATTAATATCCTGAATAAATACCACGGAATGAAGATGGAATAGTACACTGAGCCATTCATTGCATTAGAGTGGAATGCTAAGAGCTATTAAAGGGTATTCTTTAGTGTGCTTTTCAAAGCAATAGCCTCACATAGATTATTTTATTATATTTTTAAATGATTAGTCTTTATGACTCCTTTCAACCTTACCTGTACACACAGTTTAGTTCAGTTTGGAACCAAGAAGTCTCTTCTTCAATAGTAGATGCAAAAATGTCAGCCATATGGGGTTGAACACTAAGTGTTCCTGCCAGGACATTGGGGTTAGATACTTCTACAAAATCAGCTGTTTTCCCTTCCCTTCTGTCAAAGTCAATTTTATTTCCACATATAATTACAAGTCAGGTTATTTAACTTCATATATGAATAATTGACTCTATTGTATTTTTTCTTTATAAAGCAAGTGGTAAGCCCTTGTAAGTACCATTGAGATTCAGCTTGCCATCTCGTTTTCTGATTTATCAGAGCCACTCTGAGGTAATTTTTAAAGCTTGTTAAAATGAAAGTAACCCCTAAAACGAGACAGGCAATTTTGTTTTTGTCTAGCAAAAGTTATCACTCTGGCATCAGAGTGATTACTAGTGCTCATCATTGCTTCCATATATTTGTATATTTTCCCTGCAAAAGCAGCATGAAAGCGAAATGAATTTCATATGCATATTAACTTGCATTTCAAATTATTTTCATATGCTATCTCTTTTTAAAAAGGCCTTCCAGGTAAATAGGGGTTTTCAACCTGTAGCATGCATCAGAATTATCTAATTTCTGCCTCTGATTCAGGAAGTAGGATCCAAAAATATGAACTTCTGTCAACAAAATTCCCTGGTGAGGCTGATGATGCTAGTTTGGGGAAAACATTTATTACAGATTTTGAAAACCCCTGCTCTAGAAGACAGATCTGCAAGCTTTTTCTGTAAAGGACCAAATAGTAAAAAAATTTAGACTTTGTAGGTCATATGATCCCTATCACAATTGTGGTTGTAATGAGAAAAACAACCATAGATGAGAGGTAAACAAATGAGCATGGCTGTGTTCCAATAAAACTGCATTTATGGGCACTGAAACCTGCATGTCATATAATTTTATGCAATCCAAAATATTATTTTTTCTTTTGATTTTTTTCCAATGATTTGCAAAAATGAAAATCCCATTTTTAGCTTGTGAGCTGTACAAAATGTGGTGGTAGGCCAAATATCCCTCATGAATTAGTTTGCTGATCCTGGCCCTAAAAGAAGGAGAGAATGGAGTAGAACCTTCAATAGCAAAATCCATGGCAGTGCTAAATGAGGGCCTCACCCATAAAAGAGATTGTTAACAATATTAATTCCCCTAGGAGGCTCATTTTTGCCTGCAAAAAGGAATAAATTGGAAATCCAAAAGCTACAGTGATTGACTCCAAAGAATAATTTTGTGATTGGTAGATTCAGCCATTTATTATTATTCAGGTCTCAAACTCTGTAAAGCATTGATTCTGAGACTTAGATGGACAAACCTGCTTAGATAAGTATAAGATCAAATGACACAGGGGTGTACGGGTAGTTCAGTGGTAGAATTCTCACCTCCCATGAGGGGGACCCAGGTTCAATTTCTGGTCCATGCATTTTCTCCAAAAAACAAACAAACAAGCAAAGCAAACAAACAAAAATTCAGCAAATTGTGCTGCAATAATGGGCTACTCACATAGAACAATAATGAAATGTGACCCCATTATACAACATACAAAAAAAAAAAGATCAAATAACAAAAAATATGGTCTATTCATTTTAAGAAGTTATCTTATACTCACCATGTACTAACAGTATTTCAGTTTGATGGTAGTTAAGTGTATGTCTATACACCACACACTGGGTTCAAGAATTTTATAATCTATTAACCTCTAGAATCATTTGAATCGTATTTTTAAAAATAAACATCAAAATATTTTTGAACGGCCATGTTATCACTACAACCATACTACATGTGTGTTCTGTGGTTATAGCTCTAAAGACTGTCTGGAGTTAGTGACTATAGTAGCAAAAATGGTCCGCCAGTTTATAAATCATGCTTCCTTAATCACTCTTCTGTGTTTGAGGCTCACTTTTATTCCTTAAAAAATCCATATTACTTTCCAAACACACATTTGATGTCCAATAGTAGAAGTAATTGTTATTTTTATTTATGTCAGAAATAGTCTCTAAGGCTGGCTTCTCGATGAAATAAACAAATTATTTTTGGAATTTCAAACACAACTACATTTAATCAACTACATTTAATCATGTTTGGATGCTGAACAAGGTGATCTCCAAGGTCTCTTTGAGCTCTAAAATAAATTAGTTGTGAGAATCTATCATTGTGACTGCAAGTAATAATCAAAGGAAGACTTCTTATTACAGTAGTGCTCAAATTTCAGTGTGCATTACAATCACCTGGGGTTCTTATTAGAAATGCAGACTCCTGAGCCATACCCTAGATATTCTAATTAAAGAGATCTAGGACCCCCAAATTTGCATTTAAAACAATTCTCCGGGTAATTCTGACATGGCTGGTCCACACAGCATACTTTGAAAAATACACACTCCAACTTTAGGTGTGGTATATATAATTGAGTTGACAGGAGAATTAAATGGAAGGAAAATTAGGAAATGCACTTTGGCTTTCTTGCATGCTGGTGGTCTAGTATAGCTACTATAGAGTAAACAATCTAAAATCATAGACATCTACAGGCATGGGTTTCTGCATCACTTCTGTTTAGTGCAAAATGTTGGACACTGCTTGTTCAAACCCCTCTGTAAGCTCAGTCTCTGACTGGGACCCAGTTTTATTATATTGCCCTCCCTCCTTGCTTCTACATCAAAGCAGATTTAGTTAACTCCCTACTAGCATAGTTCAGATATGATATAAATCTGTTTTTAACCTTTTCTTCCAAAGATCCAGTCCAAGAAGATAGATTCCTGTTATTATTGACCCAGCAGATTTTTCAAACTGAGAATGTGAGTGTCACAGTTTAATTCATACTTTTTTATATTTACATTTAATTTAGAAATTAAACGTTTTGATGGCCAGAACTTAGTCACTAATATAAAGGCATCCCTAATTATTATACATATGAAATTACAGCACATTCAATATGTAAACAAAAATTATACAATATGCCTTTTTTTCATCACAAAGAGAATTACCATAAGCAATAATCATAGGAAATTCTCTGTATATACATTGTCACCCACTCTTCTATACTCATCTTTCCAAAGGCAAGAATTCCAAAAGGAACTTTAAGAACTCTTTATCCATATTTAATGGCAAACATAAATGATCTGGTTTAGTTAAGGCATATGTTAACTAGACTTGTAGTAGCCAACAGAGAAATATTTCTTAGCAAAACATACATGGATTCTTAAGGAAAAACAGACTATGAGTGTTTCGGTTTACTAAAGCTGCCAGAATGCAGTACACCAGAAATGGGTTGGCTTCTACTAGGTTACACATTTACAGTTCTATGGCCATAAAAATCTCCAAACTAAGGCATCAACAAGAGGATACCTTCCCTGAAGAAAGGCCAAAGGCACCCGGGGTTTCTCTATCGTATAGGAAGGCACAAAACAGTCTGCTGACTGTTCTCTCCTGGGTTGGTTTCAAAATGTCTATCTCAGCTCCTGTGGGTCCTTCTGGCTTCTACTGGGGGCATTTTCTTTCTCTTTTAGCTTCTCTTAGCTCTCTCCAAAATGACACTCCTTTAAAGGACTCTAGCAAGCAGATTAAGACCCACCTTGAATGGATGGGGTTGCATCTCTATGGAAACAACCTAATCAAAAGGTCCCACCCAACAACAGGTCTGCCCCCTCAAGATTGGATTAGAAGAACATGGCTTTCCTGGGGGTACATAACAGATTCAAACCAGCACAATGAGTTACATCTTTAATTACACAAGCAGTGCTATCTGGAATCTAAGCCATTGGGGCCTATGGTTTTCAATTATATTAAATTGATACAAATTCCAAGCATTCCTTTCAGCTTACCAAAATTTGTTAAACGGTTGTTTGTTGAACTTTCAGAATATCTTTAAAGTGGCAGATTTCACATGTAGTGAAGATTGTAATATAACCAGGACATGATATGAATACTTTTAATAAGTGACGAAAAGATTTTCTTAGGCTTTTAATGAAAATATTGCTTTTGCGGTATGCCAAATTACCATTAAGAGGTATTTTAAATCACTTCAATTAATCTTAAAGTGATTTTCAGATATCATTTAATGTTTCCAGTTGACATAACAAATGAACCATTTCAGATTTCATCGAAAGCTCTTTAGTACATGTCAGCAGACTATTTTGGAACAGTTTCAAAAAGTGACAAATTGCAGTAAATCATCTCACAGCAGCTCAGCACCATTGCAGCCATTACAAGGTAGAATGCAGTGCTTTGTAAATCACAGAAGATTGCGTATCAAATCAGGATTTTGTCACAGACCAGAAACAGCAAATAAAAATATATCAGAGTGGAAAGTTGTCTTTTCTAATACTTCACTTTATTTAAGTTTAGTTGTTTGTTTAAAAAAAAAAACACATATATGGATCCATAATGAAAAAAGGGAAATACTCCTTATGTTCATTTATTAGCAGGGTTGCCAAGCTATCTTGATCATAATAAAATAATTCACCTCAGGATAAATGTGTCATCTAGCTCCGTACATAGAACATCTGCTCTTAAGAACAACAAAAATTTTCTTAGCACCCTCTGATGAATGATCACAATACACATATTAATATATAATACATGTAATAAGAAATTACTTTGGGTTCATTTCAATTGCTGGGTACAGCTAGCCCAAATTAAGTATTTTTTATATTTATATACATTACGGTTAAACACTAATGATTTTCCACAAAATGTCTGGCATTATCAAGCCTTCCTTCCTTTGAAGATGAGTCAGTTGTTCATTCAAAATTCACTACCTTTGGGCAGATTATTTTTCCATCACACACAATGTGTGTGAATGCCTGACATACTAAACTTTAAATATTAAAGATATTTGAAGACCCATGGTGTGATGATTTCCTGTGATTGTTAATTATGCCATTATAAAACATTTGCAGTTTCCAAAATTACTGTGATTAACATCCGCATTACCATAAATGATTTGCATCAATGATTTTCATTTAAAAGGGCTCCCTTTCAATGCCTGATTTTATGTGGAAAATATAATACAAGGTGATACTGAGTTTGGTGTTTATTTGGGATAATGTGGTTAACAAGATTAAATAATTGTAGTAAATGGGGTCAGTGCATAGGGTATGAGGAAAACATTGTAATAAGAGTCAAAAGGGCCAAATTCCAAACTACTATTATCTTTGTGACCTTGGCCAAATCATTTTCCTTTTCTATTTATCAAATGCTTCAGTTATAAAATGTGGCATTTATTTTATAGAGTTGACATAAACATCAAATGAGATGGCTAACCTTGCAGGGTCTCAGAGGGAAATAAATGGCATGCTCCCATTAGGAATTTGAGGACAATTTAGTGAGGACACTATTTACCTGGGTGAGAGGCTTAGCAACCAGGAGGTGGGGAAGGGTTACCACATGAAAGGATGAGGAGAGGGCACCCAGAGACAGAAAACTGTGTGGAGAGGGCAAATTCTCAGGAGCTCTGACTTTTGGTGGAGGGAAGTGGCCAGTCTCTGGTAAGACCTGGCTGCCTCTGCTCTCTGCAGTGCTCCCAGCAGTTGCCCAAAGGTCAGGGAGTCCAACAATGTGGCTCCTACAGGTCAACTTCCCAGGACATGGTACAGGAAGGGGAAAAGGAAAAGTGAATCTGGAGCAGCAAATGGAAAATAGCCAGGATAGATGGGGTATGTGAAAATACTTTGAAAATAGAAAACATTAGAGGAATATAATTTGACTACAGACTTTATGAATTCTTCTGTTTGCTCTATTCCTAGTTAACTTCAGAAAAATGCTGCAGCTCCTTCAGCTAAGCTTTAAAAATGCAATGAATGTTATTAGAAAATGCTAAAATACAACAGTCGGTTTCCAAGTCTGGAAAAGTCCCTGCCAAGTTTGGCAAAATTTCTGAGCACTGACTTCATAGCCAAAGGAATAAATACATTTTAAGGGTGCTGATGAGAAACATCCATCCTAGCTTGTCACATTACCAAAGATCAAGGAGTTGTGAAGAAAGCAATTCTTAAGGACAGTAATCTCAATATCATCTTAATACCTTGATTAGAGAAACTATAATTCACTGCTCTGTTGACCCACCTATCCTGTCCCTTATGTCAATCACTCGTCTTGGTTCTGAGTCCCTACCAAGGGGGGGTATCAGAACTCACTGGAGGTGGCACAAGAACATCTGCTGTGCTGCTCCTCTAGGACTTCTATGGGCTTTATAAAGCTTAAACAGTAATAAGCAAGCATTTTAAAAGCACCTCTTCAAAGCCCACACTTGTTTTATGGAACTGCAGGTGGTCCCCACAAGCCCAAGGAAAAGGCTGGTGCTTTTTCAAGTGACTTGGTTTTAGCAGCAACGACTTTAATTTCCTAATGGTGCATCCACTGAGAAGATCAATATAAGGATGAATGTGTCCATGCAGCAGAAAAGCTGCATATTGATAGGCATCACTGGGAGAAACTATTATTGCTTCCCAGAGAAAGGGGACATAGAGTAGTTATTAATGCTAAACTCTCACGAAGCCCACGAGTACCACCAACCAGGTATTCTAGACTAGTTAGCTTCACTTTCCCTGAAACTTTATCTAAATATTCAGAAAATACTTCTTCATTCTTAATTATGTGAACTGCCCCACATTGGTCAATTGAGGAGATTTGACTTGTAAAATATGTAAAGACCAAACATAGTAAGCTAGGGGAAACAGTAGCACATATTGAATTTTGGGGGAGAGGGTGAATGGTCCAGAAATCAAACCTGGGTCTCCTGCATGGAAGGTGAGCATTCTACCACTGAACCACCCATGCACCCACAAATTGAATTTTATACAATGTCTTGAACGATGTCTTAATATTGTAGAAAAATGATGATGAGCTAACTTTGTGCCTCATTATTTCCAATATAGAAAACGCCATTCTAAGATGAGTCAGAATAGGATAACTGCTGTCACATATGACCCCAAATCTCAGTGGCACAACACAACAAACATTTCTTATTTACTCACATTACTATCCAGTGCAAATTGGCTCTGTTGCATGAGTCTCTTAGGCCCTGGTATCCTTCCAGGGTTTCAGAGTCTTCCTCTGGTGGGGGAAGGGAGAAAAAAGAAGGAGGGTTTCAAGAGAAGGTAGGGGGGAATGCAGGAGAGGGAGAGATTGAGACTGAACAGGATAACTTGCAGGAGGCTTTTAAGGGCCGTGCTGAATTGTACATAATTTCTGTTTACACTTCATTGGCCTTCAGTCATATGGCCCCATCAAACTGCAGGGGATGTTGGAAAATGGAGCCCAGCTATTCTCCCAAAAGGAAAGTATGTGAAGGTTGTTGAATATGCAGCACTGTCTCTGTCATCATGACTTTCACAGCTTTATTGCTTTTTTCTCTTTGGTAAACATCTTCTTTTATAACACAGAATCAGAAAAGATAAACACTAAAGAACTGCATACACAGCCTTTGAATAATATCTGAATCTCTGCGATTCAAAGCTGAGGCACTCCTTCAACAAGGTTCAGATGGCACCTGGGTCTCTGGGCTCTTATGATGCCGGCGATGGCATACACTGTGGGCTCTAATGGGCTATGAATGTGTGCAGACATTCATATACTAAGAATTTAGCAATACAGGAAATAATAAGAGGGGAGGTTTATTCACTATCAAGATAAACTCTGCATTTAGTCAAATGCTGGAAAACAGCAAAAGAGTGCTTTTTTTTTTCAAAGACAGACTTAGTGAGTGACTCAACTCCTATGAAAGGAATTTTTTTCCAGCTTCTAATAGCAGTTTCATTCTAAAAATGCTAGACTGTTCTTCAGGCTTACAAACTTCTCTTTGAGTTTGGTTTCACAACTGTATTCATTTTTTTAATGAAATAATCCACTCTCTTTATCAAGAACAGCAGGAGAAATGCATACAATTTGTAACAGATATTCCCACCACTCCTTAATGAACGGAAGTCACAAGACAACCAAGGTATTGGATCCATAAAAATTTATCCTTTTCATCTTTTGTTCATAAATTAGTCTGAATTATCAAATGTGCATTTTCCTAAGTTCAGATTAATTCATCAAAGCTTCATGAAAAGCCATTGTCACCAGTGAAGGCTAGTAAAAAAAACCAAAGATGACAGAAGGTAGAGTTAATGTACATGCATGCCTGTCCTGGCTCTGCTATGTACTGGCTGTATCTTCTTGGGCAAATAATTTACTAAAGATAATAGCTAAATGAAGCTAAAGAGAATTATCATTGTTCTGTTACTACCTAATGCCAAAGATATTTATAAGAACCATATGATATTGAATATGTGAGAGCTATACCTAACTTCAGCCTAGATAGACAGCATAATCTTAAACCTGAAAGGGACAAAGTTCGTTTATTTTCAAAGAATATTTACCAGTGCTTATTAATGCCAGGCATTTCATTCTATATTAAAATTATAGTTCTATATTAAAATGCATAGCGTAAGTTCTAGTTGCATCGTATATTACTCACCTAGTAAAAAGCAAGCTAGGATACATATTGTAAAGATGCAGACTTAGTCTCTCTGCACACAATGCAAGATGCCCTCTTCCCTTAGCACAAAGAATACCCCATAACTCTCAAAAGTGAAAGCGTTTATTAAAAATACAAGATATGGAAAACTGCTGTAAGTCAGTTTAAAAAAATAACAAAGAAATATTTTCTCTGCCAGAATGCAATATACTAGAAATGGAATGGCTTTTAACAAGAGGAATTTAATGAGTTGCTAGTTTACAGTTCTAAGGCCGACAAAATGTCCCAATTACTTAAGTCTATAGAAATGTCCGATTTAAGGCATCTGGGGAAAGACACCTTGGTTCAAGAAGGCCCACAACGTTCAATATTTCTCTCTCAGCTGGAAGGACACATGGCGAACATGGCGGCATCTGCTGGCTTTCACGTGGTTCTACCAAAAAAAGGGACTTGCTCCAAAATGTTTCCTCTTTTAAAGGATTCCAGCAAGCAACTCCACCTTCAGTGGATGGAGACACACCTCCATGGAAATCATCTAATCAAAAGTTACCACCCACAATTGGGAGGGCCACAGCTTCATAGAAACAATCAAAATGCTCCCACGCAGCAATACTGAATGAGGATCAAAGGGCATGGCTTTTCTGGGTCCACCACAGAGTCAGACCAGCACAACAATATTTATGAATTTTAAATACAGTCACCTAACTACCTCTTCTTCAAGATATGTTTGAGCTTTATGTATGAATAGTACTAGAGAATAATAATACTAACAATATGTAACCCTCATTGAGAATTTCTAGGTAATGAAACTTCACATAAATGACGACACATAACTCCCACCACATCTTGGTGTGTAGGTACACAAGATACCCACATGAGAGAGAATAAAGCTGAGACTTAAAGTGGATAAAGTAATTGTCCTTCCTCTTAGTAGCCCTCAGAGAATATGGTTACATTTGGGAAAGATTTTAGGTACACAGTGTTTCCAAAAGAATTTTTCTTGAATCGATTCAGCAGGTGCATGTTCATGTGTTCTGAAGTATCAAACCTACCACAGAAGGAAAACCTTGAGGCTTAGTATGGGACAGCTCTAAGCAATATCCAGCTCCACCTTTACCAATCATATAGTTTTCAACAAGTGTTGAAATATTTCTGAACATCAGTCTTCTCAACTGCAAATGAGATAATAAGATCTACCTCATGAATTCTTTTGTGGGGAGTCAAAAAATTATAAACACAAGACAATAGTCAAGAAACGGAAGGTGACATTGTTTAGGCCTGAGTTGTGGCCAGAAATAAAAGAGTAAAAAGCAACTCCTTAATTGCCTTCTCTTCATGATTTTTTTCCTAATCTTGGGAGATAGAATGATGCACCCACGAATCCAGCTATGAATCACAGTGACTGAGAAATATTTTTAACAGAAACACATACAATGTGTTATGAGCACACTCAGAAGAAAAGATTAATTCTGACTCGACTGGCATCTTTGCTTAATAAAATTGTTTTAGTAAATCAAATGCATTGGTTGAAAAATAATCCAAGTCCTGGATCAACATGTTTTATAAAGAAAGTCTTCTACAGATTTCAGTATGCATCGTGCCTATTTTATGGAGAGTTAAAAAATAATAATTTCATACCCTCAGAGCAATTAAGGCTAAGAGGGAACTACATATCCATTTTTCCAATCTCCTACATACTCAGATGGGAAAACTGAGGCCAGGAAAAACAAAAGTTCTTGCAGAAGTTTTCCAAGTGATTTATTGGTAGCCCTAAAACTTCTCAAGCCCAGGGTTGACAGCACCCAGTCAATTAGGGTTTGCAAGCAGGAGCAGGAGAATGGTTCCCAGGCATAATTGTTGTACCTGGTTAAAAACAATATAAGCCAAGGAAGTGAGACAGAAAGCTAGATGTTTAAGTATAAATTCTTGCTACGATAGAAATAAAATTCCATGTATCAAAGCTGAAAAGCACCCACTGTAAAAGGAGAATCGATAAGCCCCCTTCAGTAGCAATTTGCCTTACTTACTTGACTCTGCATTCAATAAACTGTGGAAATGTTCTTCTGTGATTCCAGAGCAATAAATTACATTTTGAGCAAGTTGAATTCAGTAGTTGGGCTTTCGAGATTGTTTATTGAAAAAAGCTGGTGCTTTATACTTAAGGACTACCCAATAAACAAGCGGAATATATTACCTTCCTCTCAGTGCACTGACAATGGAGATCTAGTTTATACCTGGGTGAGCCAGGGAAATAAGAAATCCCTTGTCAAGTCGCAAATGTGAAAAGCAATCCCAGATGGGCATCTCACAAATAGGAAATAAATAACTCCAATACTGATATTTTGTTTACTTCCAAAAATTCTGCCACAGTTCCCTTCTCTTTTCCTACTAATATTAAACTCATCATATAAACTAGCACCACAAGGTTAGTTTTAGGGGGTATTTTTTTTCTTTGAAGGAAGTTATCTTCAGGGGCAAATTCATACAGTTAATCTGATGACATTCTTTGAAAATCTGAGACAGCTAAACGGAGGCACTATAAATGGTTTACTAAAATCGCTAGATACTTGACCCCTAGAATATTTGCTTTACAGAGGGGAATTATTTTATGTAAAATTAAATCACTCATTACTTCTCATCTTATTATTAAACTTGTTGGCTTTTTCCATCTAATCTTTTCTTCCTAGCATATAGCTAGTGAATATATTTGGGCCATTCCACTAGTTGAGTGTGCATCACCACTATGCACGTTTATGTTCAAAGTAATGAAATTGAAGTATTACCATGATAGAGTGGAATGATTTTAAGGTGTTGTATTTCATTCCACTGAGGATCCAAAATTTGTTATTAACTTGTATAAGTAAATAATCAAGAGAAAATGCTTTATAGGATGATACCAACATCTTAAAATAAAATAATTAGGCCATCTTTAATCTAAAAACTACCAGGGCTAAAAGTAGATATTAATTAGAGATTTAAAAATCAAGCTGGGATTAAAATACTTGAACTCCTAGTGCTTTGCCATTTGCTGCTTTTTAATATGAACATAAACTCCTTGTCATAGTGAATTACTCTCTATTCAACATTTGACGAGGTTGTGGAAGCTAAAAATTCATCTGCAGGTATCAAAGCAGTATTTTAAGAGGTTAACAGAGATGTTTTATTAACAAAAGCAGTAAGTTATTCCCTTAAACTACTGTGTGTGTGTGTGTGTGTGTGTGTATTGGCAATATGTACAATAATTTCACATGTAATCATTTTTTCCTTTACATTTAAAAGGTTGTCATAAATCAATGGACACATTCCAAAATTCCTATTTAACAGTTTGGGGGATAAGAGGAAAGATAAGAAACCACTCTTTCAATACAATTACTTATATAGCTATTGACTACTTTTGTGAATTTGTGTAACACACTTCACGTCTTTTAAGCTCAGGTAAAATTATAATTCCAGATACTTCTCTCCTTGCCCTCAATGAATTTGCAAACTGATTAACATGGACATATGATCTCAAATTACTACAACTCAAGGTAAATCATGATAAGGCTTATATGAGTGTCAGTGTCCTGTTATTGTACAGGGGAACATAAAATAGTTGGTAATGCTGCTGATGTGCTCCTTACCTCTATCCTCTGAGATAACCTCCTATAGCATAAATACAGATTTTCATTTAATGTCCTAAAATCATTTATTGAACACCTGCAATGTACCAGGCAGTGTTCTAGGGGCTGGGGATAAAGCGTGAACACACGGAGAAAATTCTTGATTTAATGGAGCATGCAATCTCTTGGGAAAGTCAGACACTAAAGAAAGAAAGAAGTAAAACCTATAGCAAGTCAGAGGGTGAAACATGCTGTGAATACAACAAAGTGACCAGAGGCATGTAGGTGGCGCTCAGAGGAGGTAAAGGAGGGAGTTGTGAGTACATTTGGGAGGAACCTCCAGGCTAAGAGAACACAGCAAACAAAGCTCTTGCGGCAGGCCTGTGCCTCCTGCCAGGTCCTATATCAGAGTCTCATGGGCCATTTTAAATATCTGAGCTTTCACTCCCAGTAACTGGGGAAACCACTGGATTTTTTTTTTTTTTTGCATGGGCAGGCATTAAGAATCAAACCCAGGTCTCCAACATGGCAGGCATGATACACTTTTTAAAGTATCTCTTTGGCTAAGGTATAGAGAGATGTCTATAGGTGATGAATTCAGAATCCGAGATAGCTATGTACAGGCTGTTGCAATAATCCAGGTAAGCAATGACAAGACTGCTTGGATGAAGGTTTTAACAAACAGAGGTACAAGAAGCAGTGAGAATCTAGATATATTTTGAAGCTAAAACCCCAACAGAATTACTGACTTGAGGAATGGAGAGAGGAAGAAGAGTCAAGAATGCTTCTGTTTGGTTGGTAGGAACTTGCGGTCACCATTGAGACTCCAGGGGTAGCAGGTTTGAGGGATAGAGGTCGAGGTGGAGCTTTGGAAAAATTAAGCTGAAATAGGGCAATCTCCTTCTTGTGCCACATATACATACGCTAATTCAGGCCTCTTTTCAGAGAGGTTGTTTTTCTTGGATGATTTGGGTAGTGCCGATGCCCTCGAGAAGGACCGGACTCCTTTTCATTCTGCAGGTGCTCATGAAGCCCAGCCCAGAGCCCTAGAGCCCTGCACTGCATTTATACTGATAATAAGCAGCTGAGAAATCTGGGTGCTGCATCATTTCCAACGCACGATAATGATTCTCTCAGATACCTGGTGTGTCCAACAGCGATGTCTACATAGTACTTACATTTCGAGTTCCTAGGTATCCATGTATTCAAACAAGTTTATGTATAATAACTTTCAGGACTTAATAAGCTTCCGCGTCCATGCACACATTATTCTTTTTTTGTTTATGCAAATATTCAAGAAATTTCCTCTGCTTTTTCTTCAGTGTATACATTCTAATTCTTAATCCTTTGGAATGAATTGATCATACTATATTAAATGAATACTAAATTAACTTTATTTATTTGAGGATAATGCTGATTAAATTTAGAAATCTCCATGGTACACAAAGTAAAAATGCCCAGGGAAGAGGTTGTTGGTAAAATAAATTTAAGGAAACTTGCCAACCTTGGAGGAAGGTCTTTTATAAATATTCACATTCTCATCCCCGTTTCTCCAACAACCATTCCCTGCCCCTAATTTCATATAATTCTCTTTTGGTGGGTCTGTACTGGGCCATGGAATGGAATGTACTCTCTTTATTTTTTTTTTTATTCTTCATGTGTATGTTTTCTGTGATGTACTCGCTTTATAAGACACTGTCCCATATATCCTGATCAGCCAAATACAAGAATCACTAGACAGAGGACCCCTTTAGTGTGCCTGAAAATAATTCTAATTTCATAATATGAAATGGACCATGTTGAAATTAATTAGTAAAATATCTTGATAAAATCACTACTCTTAAAATCTTTTTAAAAGGGTGTCTTTTGTTTCCTATTTAGAAACTTGATTTGACATGAAAGGTGACCGTAACACAATTTTTATTACATGTGCAATCTATTCTCACAATTAATGCATTCTCATTCTTTCATATGTTAATAATACATCACTCTTTTGTGTAAAAAGGTGATTACTTAGCCTTATGTATTTGCCCACAAACATTAATGTTCTGTAGTGCATTCCTTCCCCAAAGGCGGGGAAGGCGAGGATTTGGAATCTGTAACATTGCCTACAGTTCATTTAATTAAGACTGCATATTTGGTTAGGGACAAAGTAAATTCAACAAAGCATTAAATTCAAACATCCCCTTAATTAAACTGGAGAAGAGTCTGACTTCATCTTAGATATTGTTTATTTTTATTAATAGAATGAGAATTCTATGACTCCAAAGAAGGTATAATTTCTGTGCAATCAAGATACCTTTTCCAGCTGCATTGTCTAAGCACAAGTTTGACCCATGTTTCATCCAACTGAATATTTTCTGAGCAAAGGGTTTCAAAGCATGAAATGCTATACAAATTATTACTGTTCCTGATTTTTATGTAGTTTGCACACTTGCAGATGGTATAAATGAGCTTTGCCTAAATCCTAATGGATTTATGAGAATTCACAATCTTCTAAACTACTAGCCCTTACTTAAGCTCGGTAGACTAAACAAGTTCAGTCCAGATGAGAGAAACATTACAGCTGCCTTCCAAATTAATTAAAGCAGACCTCACAAAGAAAGCTTTTATCTTGTTGATCACAGTAAGAAATACATTCCACTAGAGAAACACTACACACACACATCCCCACCGACCCTAATATTTAAAATATCAGTCTGTCCCAGTAACATTTGAATTTGTCACCCACATGTGAGTTATACATTAGAAATGATTTTCTCTTTTTTTTTATAGCAAAGAAGCTCTTTTGGCATATTCTGATACTTCAGTTAATTTCAAATAATACTACATGGTTCTGTATATTTAAGCAAATTCCAATATACTTAATAGCAAATGAATTTCTCTGCAAAATGACAATTTTTCCCCTAGAGTCTGTTACAAAGCAACAGAATATATTAATGCATATAGCCGTGTGTGGCTGATCCCTACAATCTGTTCCAGGGGATTTTATTGTTTGAACTCATCTGTTTATGAACAACGTTTCCAACATATTGTTTGCTGATTCACTGAAACACATTTGTATGGCCCGTGAAGAGGCAATCATTTCTCGTCATAGACTGTCTATGGCTACAGGACATTTTTTCTTCCAAAAGATAATTTTATTCTCCCACAAAGACTAAAATCTGAAAATAAAAAGACAAATTGAAATAAGATTTAAAATGCATCTAATTTTAAATAGCAGAGACAAATGCAAAGGAAAGGAAGAAGGCATTAAAAAGACCTGTAAATATATGGTTTGCCCTAGGTCCCAGTTTTTATTCCCTCAGCATATTTTATTCCTTATCTCAGTCTTTTGTTTACCTTCTCCTTTCCCACTCTTTCCAGTTTCTTGTCCATCCTATACAACCAGTGCATTTTGTTTTTAAATAAATGGTTTATCTTGCATAAAAAAAATCCAGGTGACAAAATTCAAATTTGCAAAGATTAATTGAGATAAAATTATTTATGTTATAAAAGCATTCATCATAGAGTCCATTTTTTAAAGTGTTTTAAATTGAGAGATGATTTATATGCAATTTTGAACCTACTTCTGATGCATAAAGTGAAGTACAACTCTATCATCATAAAACTTGCACCTGGCAAAGCCAGCTGGCTAAAATAACTACCCCTAAATATCTCAGCAACCCCACCAAACATTTGGTTTCACTGGTTTTCAGTACAGGGTACTCAGGTAATCAAAATGCAGTACAATCAGTTTTAGGAAAGACATGTGGAACCAAGTAATACAATGTACATAGATACAGATTCAGTCTTAAAAAAAGTTTTCCCTCACTTAAGGGAAAATCTGAAGGTAAGAATAAAAAATGCACATATAATAATCTATAAGTAGTTTCCATGGGCTATTCTTAGTTTGGTTCCTAGATAATTTTTTCTGAAATTTATCAGAACACTTGGTCCCACAAAGAATGAATGACCTCTGTTTTGCTTAGCCTATTAAAATGGTTCTACTCACATGATTTGTTATAATTCCAATAAAAATTATCTAAAGAAACTTTTAATTTGCAATGGAAATCCTTACATTTCATTGTAAAGAGCTGAAAAAGAAATGACCATTGTTTCGTGGTTACCATTTCCCTTCAGCATCCATTATTAAACCAGAATTCCTGTATTTTGAACAAATATGTCAGGACCTGAATTTACACGTACCAAACTCTCATCACATTATTCTGCCATTGTTTGTTTCATTTATACATTTCCCAAGCTAGGCTGAAATTATCTTCAATGCAGGTACTGTCTTCTATAGCAATGTATCCCTAGCTCTTAACAAAATAAGAAACAACACATAAAGATAATGACAATTATATCACTATTTAACATTTATTAAGAGTCTACTATTGCCAGGTACTTCTTTAACTGTTTTATGTATCATACTAATCCTCAAATGCTGTTATTATACCTATCTCTCAAATGAATAAACTGAGATAGAGAGAAATTATATACCTTGCCCAGAGTTAAGCAGCTAATAAATGCCAGAGCTGATATCCAAACCTAGGGACCCTGTACTACTAAATACTATGTTTAGGGTCTTGAGTATAACTAAATCCATAATAACTATTTGGTGGTTGAACAAATGCAGTCTTAACATGTATATGAGATGGAGTCAAACAGTAGGTCTCACTTAAAATCAGAAGGGGAAAAATCTGGCTAATAACTAACTCAAACAACGAAAGTTAAGATAGGGCATTTATTAGATGTAGGTGGCTTTGTTGGGTTGGCACAGCTACCTTTTTTAGGGCGGCATATTAACCCTAGTGGTGCATGAAGTTTTAAAAATCCTGTCAGCAATTGCAAAACATACTAGCTCTTAGGAGCAGAAAGCCTTAGGATTTCCCCATAGTTCTATTGGTGGGGTAAGGGTAGGGGGTAAGAACAAAAGAATTAAGTAAAAAGCTATCTATCAAAGAGAACGGGAAAGGAAAGCAGGTAATTAAGTTGTAAGAATAAATTATTTGTCTTTGTTAAGTAAAGCCTTGTGCTAGGAATATATGTAACAGGCATAACTTCACTAAATGTAATTCATGTGCTCATATGTTGAAGCATGAAATTAAATAGCTGTATATATTTTCCTAATGTACTCCTTTATTATCTCCTAGCAAAATATTCATTTACTCTGACTAACTTACTGCCATTCAAAATTAGAGAAATGATGGTACACTTAACATTTTTTGTTAAAACCTAGAGTCATAATTTTTAAATTATGCTCAGATCACAACAACAAAAAATACTACTCTTCTTAATGTAGAAGCTATGCTAACTTTTCTGTCCTGATATTTCTAGTGTCTCTCACAGAACATAGCAGCTGCTATGATTTAATTGGCATTTTATTTTATACAAGCCTGCACTCCTTTTTACCTAATTGTGCTGACTTCTATAAATCATTTGGTAGATATAAATACTATTGCATGTGTATATAGTCCAAAAATCACAGTGTTCAGAAAATTGATATATGTCTTTAAAGAGTAGTTCCATGTATATAGGCATATTATATTAGAACCAAAGGCCTGTTCATGCTAACTAGATTCCTAAACATGTAAACATTTACAAATAATTGCATCACTTGGCACCAAAATGTGAGAAAATGAGCCATGATGCTATTGCACATATGACTGTCATTAAATGCATGTTTGATAAATGTGCATTAGAATATGGATATTTGACATATAAATTTAGATTAGGTCCTCTAAATAACCTATTTACTAATGATCAGACAGCGTGTACATGTGAATATATATGTTGTGTATATGTGTATTTATGTCTCTGTGAAAGTTGAAGAGAGAATGGTGAGTTGATGTATTTTGAAATACAGGTAAATCCCATATTCAGAAAGACCTATTAATTGTGCTCTTAATTTGTGCATTTCATGAAAAAATAAAATAGACAAAGCATCAAAATCACATATATGCTTTGAGCTGATGATCCAGCATTTATTTTCCATGTATTAAGACATCTGGGGTTGAATAAATACATATATACTATTTATCATGCCCGTATCTTTCAATGCATTTCAATAATCCATTATATTGAGGAGTTTATGGGTTTATTTTAGATCTGGAATAAAATTGGCAGCCAATTGGGAGAGTACCAAGGTGGACGGATGCAAAAGAAATAAGAGAATGAATAGCTTGGGATAACAGCCCTCTTTCCCTGATATGCTCTAATTAATCTGCCTTGATGAACGGGTATATTATAGGAGTAAAGGCTGGGAAAGTTAGGAGATAGATGCAGCTTAGTGGGAAGACTTCTCTCAGTGAATTCCTGCCCCCCAAGGCATTCTCTCCAATTATCTTCTTTCGTACATTTTCTCTGAGCTTATTTTAATCTCTCTCTGTACCCTCTCCTGATGTGATCTCATCTAGACCCTTGGCTAGAGGCTGATAACTCCGAAATGTACATCTCAAGGCTTCACTGATACCCTCAGCTCAAATGTGGAAGCCCAATCACTTTATCTTCTCCATTTGAATGTTATAAAGTTACCTAAACTTAGGTCTGAAACAGAATTTTTGACTGTTCTCCCCTCAAAACTATTCCTCTTGAAGTCTACCTATGCTTTTTAAGCCAGACCTTTAAATTTGATTATAAAAGATTGTTCCCTTTTCTGAGGAACCCTTAGATCCAATCTATCTAAAAGTCTTGTCAAATATTCCACTTAGGCCTTCTAAATGTATTTAGAATCAATTCACTTACGTCCCTCTTCTAGCTTCTGGCAGTTGCTGGCAACCCTTGGTGTCCCTTATATTGTAGTTGCATCACTCCAACCTCTGCTTCCATGTTCACATGCACACCTTTCTCTTGAGGGTTTCTGTGTCTATGTGTGTCCAAAATATCCCTTTATTTTTAAAAACACCAGTCATTGGATTTAGGGCACACCTAATCCAGCATGACCTCATCTTAATTTGACTACACCTGCAAAAACTCTATTTCCAAATAAGATCACATTCACAGGTGCCAAGGCTTAGACCTTCAACATCTTTGGGGGGAGCAAATTCAACTCACTACAAAAACTAAATCACAATGGTAGAGTGGAGGGAGAGTAACAAAAAAGAACTCTCCTGGAGGAGATCATTCCCACCTTGAGTCTTGATAGCCAAATAAGGACAGTTCTAATGGTAGATGTACCATCTTTGCTGCAAAAACAAGTTGCTCCCACAACAGGCAATTTGATCAAGGAATCTAAAGTGATACCCACTATCCATACTGCTTAGGTAGTGGGCAACTTTGCCCAAGAAAGGAGCCAGTTTCTTTAATAAAAACTGCTGCATTGTAGAAAAAAATGAGGTAAGGTAGGTTTTACTGTGATGATTTCTTTAAATGTTTCTTTTCCCATCAGACTGTAAGAAGACTAAACAACCTGGCCCACAGAAAGAACTGGAAGGGGTGTTGTTAAATGGATACAGGGCAGGAAGAAAGAAAGGGAAAGAGAGAGAAAGAAAGGGAGGGTGGGGAGGGTAGGAGGGAGGGTGGGGAGGGTACGAGGGAGGGTGGCAGGATCAAAGAAACACGAATGCAATGGGAGGAAGGAAAGGAGGAAGAAAGAGAGGAAGGAGTTTCTTTCTAGAAGGATTTAACAAAACAGTGATAGAGATGTTCAGTGTTTGGGTAATTTTCTGCTATTAAGTAGGTCCAGTGGTTGGCTACTTTTGCAACAGTTTTGAAATTTGTATAAAACAGGGAAAATTGCCCAGATTTGTGACTTCTTCATGGTTTTCCTCCTAAAATATTTTTGATGCAAACATAAAGGCTTATAAACTGGCAGTCAAAGCCACAAGGCTGAATGGAAACTGGCTGACTTTAGCTTTATTATTTGAGGTCAAAAAGAAATGAGGCTTGAAATAGCAGTCATCAGGTCTGAACTCACCAGGAATCAAATGAATCAGATTTGGTGTGAGCTGAATAGTTTGGTTTTGTTGGTTCTTGTTATTAAAAAGAGAGAGAGACAATTTTACAGCAGAGATTCTATAATTGCTTGATTATTTCAGTCCTATAGTTGTAATGAAAGAAATCATGGCCATTTTTTTCACTTCTGCTCTGGTGTAATTTAGTCTACATTTGACCAATCATATTAGAAATATACCAATAAATATATTGATTATATGGTGATATTTTCTGAAACTATATCAAGATTGGTATTTAGAGAAAGTTAGAGATTCTTTTTGGCACACAGTGAAATACATCTCCATGTATAGCTAGATTGATAGGTATGCACAGGCACATACACACAGACACATTTATGTGTACATTGATTCAAAATATGTAGCTTCACTGGCATGTGTAACATTTAACAAGGATGATGAAAAAATATCTACCTCTTTTTCAGCCCTGTTCACAGTATGTGTTATCATCCAATACCTCTCCTAAGAAAATGCCTACTCTTGCATCAAAGGCTTACCTGGAGACATTTCTACCATAAAGCTTCCTCATGCCCCATACGCAATTAAATTTGGTATGGCTGGGAGCCTGGCTTCCTATGCATGTATCGGCAAATAAGCTATCATTCCCTCCACACTGCCTTTACCCTTTAGATCCTGGCCATAATACTTTCCTAGGCAATTTATGGTAGTCTCCATCCTACCTATCCTTTCTGAAAAACATTCTGACATAAACCACTGGCTAGCCATTGGTTAATTTATTTTTCTCAGGGTGTTAGTTTTAGTTCAGATACGTGCTATATTTTTCTGTTTGTCTGTTCTATATCCCCACTCCCCACATCACCCTCTACCCCCCCAGTTTGATTGCCCGTGGTTCATACGTGGAAATTCTGGTTCCTGTGGAACATGCATCAAAATAATTCTTGTTCTTTTTCTAAATTTGCATTTGATGCCTTTGAAGTGTACCCTTCAGCAAATGTTATATGTCTTTCATCTGGAAATATTCTCTGTCATAATTTGGCATAAAATAAAACAAGCTATATATTTTTGCTGTGAAGGATCTGAGATTTCACTCAAGAAATTATCATTGCTTTATCCACTTTTATACTTTTTTATTAGAGTAGTTGTGGGTTACAGAATAATCATGCACAAAATACAGGATTCCGATACACCCCCAACCACCACCCCTGCCTCCAACAACTTGCATTGGTGTGGAACATTTGTTACAATTGATAATGTACAATTTTATAATTATACGATTCATAAAAGCCCATGGTTTAACTAGTGTAGCACCATGGATTTTTTTAATTGTTCTGTTACCATTATATACCATTTAAAATTTCTCACTTTAATCACATTCAGATATATATTTCAGTGCTGTTACTTGTGTTCACCATCACCACCATCCATGTCCAGAACATTTCCATCATCCCGGACAGGAACCCTGTACATTTTATGCCTGGGAAGTTAAGGTTTATCTTGCTTGTTAAACCTTAATTTTGCAAGTTAATCATTTTTATCAGTCCAGGGGTCAATTCCTTAGCAAACACCATGTGACTTTCTTGATGACATTGGGAAAAATGTTTGTCTCTCAGGACATAGCTGATTGTATGTTGCTGAGGCAACAAAGTTCCATACCAGCTTTCTCATCTGGGCTACAATCAGGCTCATGATTTTATATAGCATGTAACTGGTAGTCGCCATCGAAATGATAGTTAATGTACAACTTTTCTACTGAGGAATTACATTAGTGATGCTCTCTGTCATACTTGGGGAACCTTGGGCAGGACACCCACTTCCAAATGGGAACTTGTCCTGGCATCGCAGAGAGATGTCCGAGCACCAACACCAAACTACTTCTGGTTGGAGCTGCACAGCCCAGATGGTATGAGGCCACATCTGCAGGATTGTTCTTAAATCTAACTGCAAATGAGCATATTGGTATTTCAGTGTTTTTTAAAACCCACACTCTTTTCCACAAAATCGAAGGACTCTCCTGCATGCACACAGCTGTCCTTTGACTCTCCTTTTTTTCCTTCTCTCCAAGGAGCTAAGACTTGCCTAAAAAAATAGAAAAGGTGGAATTAAGCATTTTATAAATGTATCAATGCAATCATCTACATGCAACCTCTGATGGTGTATCTCTTTTAAGATAAATGAAAGTAGCAAATAAATGGTGTTGTTTACCCTTTTTATACAAAGATTCTATTTATGATCATAGGGAATGGGATTGGGTTTGGGTTGTTTGTCCAAAGGGAAGATGGGTGTTCCCAGCGTTGTCCAGTACCCCATAAACTGGCACAACATTAGATGAGAGTTTGGGTATAATCTGTGTCTGTGAAATATATGGAGCTTAATGGGAAACACAGGATTTCAATCCAAGGTTCTCTAGACCACTGACACAACTAACCATATGTTCATGCCATTTACTGCTGCATCACAGCCTTTCAGAATAGAAGGGAGCTAGGGAGCTTAGATACCATCAAGCTTAAAATCCTCTGAAAGACTTAGGTAAAACTATGATTTGACTGGAAAGGAATCCCCCACCCCCACCCCCCCAAAAAATCCAACATGGAGTATGACTAAAAAGGAAAACAGTAAAAAATAAATAGACGTCTTTTCAAAAATTGCCTCTTGATGGTTTTAAGCTTTGAGCTAACTGAATTCATAATATAGAACACAACCATTTTTGTTATACATTAGGTTCTTCTTTGAAATATTTGTTAAGGATTTTTGTAGTTATTTAAAGAGAAGTAAAAAAGAGGAAGATCTTGTTTTAAAAGTCTAAAGTAACCCCATCTGGGTGCATCTTTCCAAAGGCTAGCTCCTGTATGTGTTGTTTCACCTCATCAGCAGAGCTGAAACTAATATCTGACAGGTAACAATGACTCTTTTGTAACACATCATTTCACTGTAAGATCTCAGGACAACAAATGTCACTGAGTGACATGAAGTCTGAAAATGTTAATAGTGAAAACACTTTTCAAGCATTACATTTTTGTTTTCAAAAATAGATGATTATTGGGGGTGCAAGGGTGGTTCAGAGGTAGAATTCTCGCCTGCCATGCAGAAGACTGGGGTTCCATTCCTGGCCCATGCACTTCCCCAAAAAACAAACAAACAAGCAAAGAAAGAAAAACAAACAAACAAACAAAAGTTCAATAAACGGTGCTGTAATAAGGGGATGCTCACATGGGAAAAGAATGAAATGTGACCCCCACCATACAGCATTAAAAAAAAATAGCTTATTAACTCTTGTGGAGAACAATAAATAAATGGTGATAGTGAGAATTTTTATATGCATTGGACTTTCTTGGGATTGTTGACTTCAAGAATCTTTAGAGCAGTTCATGGGTCCATGATATTGTTCCAAACATGAACAACAACAAAAAAATATCTGGTCAGGTTCTTTACTGTGATAGAAGCTTTCAAACAAAGAAAACTGCTTTATCACACTGTCATATATGGTGATTATTGTAGGGTCTGTACCACTTTATTTGGGTTCTAGTTACAACAAGAGAAATTATCCTCATATAACAAACAATTAAACTGAAAAATTGGATTCCTAGAGGTATTACATAACCTCAATTAGTTTTATTTTCCTCATCAATAAAACAAGATAATAATAGTATTTACATAATATCATTGTTAGGACAAATAACATAATCCATAAGGGCACTAGTATAATGCTTGGTAGTTAGAAAGCAACCAAGAAGTGTTAGCTATTAGTTATGTTTTAAATGCAAGCACAAAAGACTCTCTAGCAATGATATAGGCTGCCTTGGAAGTGTTTAGGCTTAGATGTTAACATTTATTGAAATGCTGTAGTCAGGGCCCTTGAAAAGTTTGGCCAAAATCAGTAATTCCCATATTTGGCTACATAAAAGAATTTCCTGAGGACATTTTCAGCTGCAAATATCAAGTCCTTACTTTAAACCTACTCAATCAGACTCTCCAGGGGTAGCCCCTTGGCATTTATATTATTATTTATTTTTTGCAGTTGTCTCCTGTGTTTCTGTTTCATGATTGAGAATCGTTCATCTAGATAACTTGTAGAATGCCAATCAATTCTGAGAATTTGTAACTCTTATCTCTAAATCTAAAAAGGGTAGTTTTTACCAGCAATGGAATCATTCACAGCTTTTATATTTGACAAAATTTTACATTGCCCCAAATGTCATAAATGTATGCTTGATGAATAATTGATGCCAATGAAGCAGATTGTCAGGATACTGCTTGTGTTCTCTTTTTTAGAGCTTTCAAAGCTGCACAAGTGCCTAATGGCACATGGTCTCTATGTAATTGCTGATTCAACATTCCCCAAGATAATGTTCTCCTGGATATTGTTCTGCAAGATGTTATTAAGAAGCCACATAAATGGCATCTTTATTCAAATAAATCTGGGGAACAGGTTTCTTTACTCTCGAATTCCCCTCCCCATGACTTCTCAAGGCCTTCAATATGCCAATGTGTGCTGTGAAATTCTGAGAGAGGGGTATAACCAGGTATATCATTAGCTATATAGAGAAAATTTTTTTGATTTGTTGCCTATCTATTGTCATTCTTCAAGGAAAAATGTTTTATAGAACACACTTTGCAAAATATATGACTTTATTCATTATGTTCCAAACACAAATTTAAAATGTATAGTTTGAAAGGGGAATCATGACCAAGATGGAATCAGAAATCACATAATCTTGCAAAGTAAATATTATTATAGGAATATTTCTCAGATGCTGGACTTATATCTGGACTTCAAAATCTCTTCAACTCCATCTGGAAAATCGTTTCTTATAATGACTATATCACAACTCAAAGGGTTATCTCTTCACTATTTTTACCAAATCAGATTTCTAAGACATTGGGGGAGAGAAAGGCCAATCTTTTGTTATTGTTAAAAGACAGGTGGTAGAGACTAGACAACTGGTTTAAGGAAGATGACTAATTAGTTTACTCAGTAATTTATAGTGTAGAGACTTTCTCATCGAAACCATGTAGTCCTAATAAGATAAACTCATAAATGTTAAACAATTGATTTCACTTGTACAGAGAGTGTGGGCACCATACTAAAGGACATAAAGGTTTTGTAAGATATTTTTAGGGTTGCTAACTAAAATATTACAGATATCCCTGTTAATTTGGGTGCCTTGGTCTTTCCTGGTGACATAGATCTATATTAAACAATATTTTTAGATGAATAAAGTCCACGTCTAGTGCCCACTAACTTTCCTTTGTAATTGGAGAATAAAATGCAATTTGATTTCAGATGCAGAACTTTTGTTAGAAGCAAATGATCATTGTATTTGGATTTTACTTTTTTAAAAAAGGTATCTCATAATTTATTGTAAGGTAGAACGAGTACTTCATCCTTCATTGACCATATGGAGTTGAAATTATGCACTTCATCCTTCATTGACTATATGGAGTTGAAATTATGAAAATAAAATAAATGAAAAAGAGCCCAGTATATTGACCTCACTGTTCTCTACTCACCTTATTTGTTCAATAATCAGCTATCCATGGTCCTGAGTAATTTGCAGGTCACTAGCAAGCCCTTGTCATTACAACAGAGAAAGCTGCATCTTTATGAATTTAAGAGCTTTTTTTTTTTCCACTAGAAAAAATAAAAGATATGAGCAAAGCAGAAAGGCTTTAGTCTCTTTGCATTGTGCGGTGTAGAGAAAGCATTTTAGATTCTTGACATAGAGAATAACAATGGACCTTCCTAAAAGGTAGATAGGAAGCTAGGGCGTGACTAAAAAGTTGCCAGGTACTGTATCACTGTGCATGCAGTGTGAAATTGGGCAGAATTTTCTATTCTCGCTTTAACTTCTGCAGGTAATGGTCAGTTAAGTGGGGCTAAATGGGTCATATCTATACACCCCAGCTGTGAATCCTTGCAGCTTGGGGAAGAAGTTCACCATGTATTCTCAGGTAGATCATTTGGTCATGCTAATAATTAAGAAAGAATTTTTATTTTCATATTATTATTGATGTAATTTAGAATACTTGTAAGCTCATTTAAATACTTTGTATTATCCAGCTTTCAAATCCTGCAGGACTGTTGTTGAGAGCTGGAACATTTGTGGTTTGGGATTAGCCATGACCAAAGGAATCAAGTGCAGGTTGTTCTCTGTCCTGGTGATTAGAGGCAGGGGTGTCCTGAAGCTAACGAAGTCTGTTTCAGACCCCTCTCCTCCACAGTCCCCAGCTAAGGAACAGGAGTTAAATGTATAGTTGGGATTTTAAAAAGTATTTTTCTGGAGACAGTGCATACATACATACACACGTATCGTGTAAACTTCAGATATCACAAAACCTGGATCCTTCTCTTCATATTCAATTCTGCTCTTTTCTCTACCTCTGCCATCATACTCCATACAATCCATCAGTATAGTTGTTCAGACATCAGGGGAAATTACAGCTTCACTATTTCCAAAAATATTATTGTCCATGACATTGCAGTTAGTTTTGTGCTATAAAAGAATTGTTTTCTTCACACATTAACATTAAAATAAACCTTCCCAATTTCAGTTTATTCTAGAAAAGACTCAGGACCCATTCTTTCATTTATTGATTTATTTATTCAGTAAACTTTTATTCAATAACTATGTCGCAGCATGGTTCTTGGCATATTAAAGTGTGTTTGAATAAGAAAAGATCTCCTTCTTCAATATGCTCACCAACTCTGTGTTGGGAGTGGGCAAGGCACTTAGTGAAGTTATCAACTATAAAATAACTTAAAAATAGCTTGCATGCAAAATGTTTTGTGGGTGTAACCATTTCGTGTACATTGGCTCATGTGAGTCATTTTATTACACTAAGTACACATGTTAGTAAAATAGTAAAGTAATAAGTAAGACAAGATGTTTAAGTATTAGTTCTAATGATGCTGCATTTTACAAATCTATATCTTTTATATTCAAGAATTAATTATTTGAATACAAGTTGAGCACATCCTGGGAAAAATAAGTTCCTGAGCTCTCATTTGGAAAAAGATACTAATTTTAGATCAAATTTTGCTTTTGAACAGCTAAAAATTCACAAAGAACAAAAATTACTTCAAAGTATCTATCCAGCATCAATACATGATCCTTCTTCTTCAGAGAGTCATCTTCCTTTACTATATTTGGAAGGCGAAAATTTGGCCCATGTCTGCCCTGAGCCCTCCAGCATGCGCCTGTTCTTCCCATCTCAAGTTCCTCTCAGCCACTGACCTCCTCTCTGGAGCTTTTATCATTTATTTAACAAATAGTTAATGAATTCCTATTAAGAGCCAGGCATTGCACTAATCAATGGGAAGTTAAGAGTAAGCAAACTACCATTCTGGATGAATTAAATAATCATGAACACATAAGTTTAAAATCTGGCAAGTGCTATGCATGAAAGCACAAAGTACTGGGAAAAGATAAAATTGAAGATCCCAATCCCTGAGTGTAGGAAGCAGGCTATGTAAGTAATGCTGGAGTGAAATCAGAAGAGAAGAGATACTCAAAAATAAACAGTCCTCCCCACATGCACAAAAAATAAAACTTAAGGTTTTTAGGTGCATCAGGTTTTACTAAAAATGTGTTCACATAATGGAAATAATTATTCTCAAGACATGGCATTTTCCCCAAAACCTAAGGGAAAAGCATCCCGGATAAAAACTCTGTAGATATGAATATACCTCAATTTTCACATTTACTTACCTCCCCTGAGGGTTCCTTCTTTAAACCTTGATGAATAATCCACTCCACTGCCAGCATACCTCCTCCCATCCACAGGAACTCTGTGGAATAGAATAACCACCAGCAATACATTTAACAGAGTCTAAAAGTTATTTAGGCTGAAACAACATCACAAACTATGACTGGGTGGTCCTTTTCATGCCCCAGGCCAAGAAACCCATCTAGGATGGGTTTGGAACAGCCTAAATCTGCTCTTCTCTGACATCTTCCCACCAGTATGAGATGTAGATAAACCTCTCCATGATTACACTGTCTCCGAAGAACAACACTTTTTCTTGAGCCACACATTCAAATTCAGGAAGAGAACCTTTGCCAAAATGCCCCCAAGAGTCTGCACTCAAAATGCAGGCAGTTCTTCATGTAGTTTCTCGGAGCATAGCTTTCAGGTTTTGCCTAACTCCAGTAGATGTGTAAGAAACCGAGCCCCATGTCAAAATCATCTCCACCTACTGCTAACCACCTAGCTATAAAAAGATGGGTAAAGCTTCACATTGATTTCTTTTGAGCAGATACAATTCTTGATGAGGGCGTGCCTGTAATCTCAGTAGGAGAAAGGGAGACACTCCAAGCATCTTGCTTCCTCATGACCGTAGAGTCCCCAGGGATGGATGATGAGAGGGTACTCTGACACATGTCCTTAGACTGTGGATAAGGCTTTGGGGGGAAATGCTGTTGATGAGGGTAAGAAATATTTAGTCGAGATGAGATCAGCTCAGTGTCCATCTTTATACACATATCCTCTGGATCCTCCTACCTACAGGATGAAATACTACCACTGAGGGTTTCCCATTGAAGACAAACCCTGAATAGGATTCTCCCTGTGTAAGAGGCCTTTCTCAGCCTTATAAAGGCGATACAAGTGAGTGCATTCTCTGTTTCATGGCAGAGCTATCAAATAACAGGACACATAATCGGACACAAATGAACTCACTTCCAATGTGTGACCATCGGCATCCTTCCCAGTGTGCCCAAACCACTCTGTCGACACTGAAGTCCACCTGCAGGTAAAATGGTTGGCCCACGACTGCTGGTTTTGTTTGCACTGACTAAGCTCAAATGACAGTTTTTGTGCTTGAAAATTCAGGTCAAATGGTGCAGTTTGCAGATCTCCTGTTTGCTTTCTTCTAATAAGCCTTACCAGTTTATTCCACTTACCTGAAACAGCCACTCATAAATTGCAAACCAAACCTGGGGAAACCTGCTCACCACTACTCAGAGAAGTCTTTTCTTCTTGTATTGTCTGACTTCAAAAATCAGACCTTTTTATGTTAATATTGAGTCAATCGATACATAACCACAGCACACTGCCCTCTATAAAAAAAAATCTGAGTATTTATTTTATTTTACTTTCTTGGAGATAATTCTTCAAAGTTTGAAAGATATGTCTATACCACCTTCTGAATATGCTTGAAAAATGCTGTGACAGTCCTTGCTGGTACCCTGGCAATCGTAACAACTTATAGTGTCCTTCCACATGGAACCCATAACACAGTCAGAGTGCCGGGGAAAAGGCAAGAACTATGGCACTTCCAATTCATGTGTTTTATTGTTATACTCAAAGTCTGCTCAGCTCCTAATTCTAGCAGACTGGGACTAGAATTCTGGACGTCACCACTTCAAAAGCATTCTTTCCCTCACTATATTGTCTTTCTCCTAATGCCATAGTAATAATTTCATTGGGGTAAAGACTAACTGATTCTCTCCCCTGCTTTTCTGGTCCTAACAAAACAGCTCAGCTGATCCTTACAGAATACTGGACAATCCCTCAGGACAAGATGTTTTCTCTAAATTGTAGATGTTTTCCCTCATTAGGACTTTATGTGGGATCACTAAACATTAAACATTTAACCAGTTTAATTTAGGTTCCAAATAGTGGGTTGGCGACAATGAAGATTAGGATATATTAGAAAAAAAAGCAGGATTTCTGATAGGGGCACTTTGTTCTATGGGGATCTTATCAAGACAGAAAACACATTTTTTTTTTCTCCTCAGTAGAAGGTTTGTGATCCAAACACCTGCCAAAGTAATTCGAGAGCTACAAAACACATTTTCTATGGTCTCATGGATTTTATCTGCTTTCAAGTTATCTCACTGGAAATGGGATTCAGAACCTTGATTTCCTCATAATTTCTCTCAGAATTTTATTAAGACTTAAAATTCAGTGTGATCTTAAGCCTGCACATTTATTCACTTTCTTAAAAGCTTTTCATTTTGCTATTTGATGACTATTGGAAGGGAGTGGATTATCTGGATAAAGAGAATTAGTTGAGGTTTGCATCAGTCAAGAGAGTAAAGCCACCCGAGGCTTTGAAGGGACTGCCTTATAATATAAATAGTCCTAATCTCCTGCAAAAATCGACTCTCAAGAAAGGGAATTTTCTCAAGGCCAGTGTTTTCAATCAGCTAGATCTGCAACAAGATTGAAAGTAATGCTGGTGATAGCAGTAGCAGGCTATGCAGGAGAAAAGGCAGCAAGCAGTCGATGATCTGAGTCATGAGGAATGTTAGAAGCTGGAGAGGAGGGGGAAATTAAGAAATCTCTCAGATCCCCTAACTACCTCTGCCTCTAAAACAGCCATCCAAAGTCATGCCTGCTTGAAGTGAAAATGCACCATTTAAACGGGAGAGAGTTATTAGCTAGAGGAGGGCACCCAATGTGATGCTGAAAATGTAGGCAGCGCTTTAACAGTCCCAGTGTTTCCATTTTTCATGCCAAAAAGGATCAATGCCAGCTACAAAACAGGTGGAATTATTCTAGCATGGTTTTGTCAGCAGAAAGGAGAAAGGGATATGTGTTTCACCTGAGACGGTGGGGCAGTGGTGAAAACAGATAAGTAGACAGGCAAAATGAGAAATGACTCTGGCCATAAACTGTTGGAGCCTGGACTCTCAGCTGCAGGAGCCCAGAACCCCGTTTCTGTGCTTTTTCTCCTAGAAGAGGGATGAGAAGTGTTCTATAGTGCCCATCTTTGGGGAGGGGAGGAGAGATTGTGTTTCTGGTGTTGTGCAATTTAAAAAGGAAGAAAAGAAAGTAAATGCCTCTATAGTCATTTCATACATATTTTCTTGAGTTGATGAGTTTTCAAAAAGGTTTCACTTGGCGGGCCGCGGTGGCTCAGCGGGCAAAGTGCTTGCCTGCTATGCCGGAGGACCTCGGTTCGATTCCCGGCCCCAGCCCATGTAACAAAAACGGAGAAACAGAATACAATAAAACAAGAAAATGTTTAAAAATGTTTCCCTTTCTTCCTTCCTTCCTTCCTTCCTTCCTTCTCTCTGTCTTTCCTTTAAAAAAAAAAAAAAAAAGGTTTCACTTAAGTTTATTTTCTTTATGCAAAGGAAAATAATTTTTACTGGACAAAAAGGGGAACATATCCACATCATTTCAGATTGTGCATCCAATTCATCTTTAAAATTCAGTGGTGCACATATATTTAAGGAAGAGGCTGCAGACCCTAGGGCAAAATTGTTATACCAATACTCTTCTATCCAGGTCACTTGTTAGCAGCTGTAAAATGCAACGTGATAGTCACTACTTCTGACAATTCCCCAAGTGTGTACCATGCTCTCAGGAAGAAATTTGTTAGAGTGTTAACGTAAAGTTTCTCTGGGGCCCCCAGTAATGCTCCCAGGACTGTGTGGCATCATGTCTAACCACTTCTAAACTTAGGACCCAACATGCCTTGGGGAACCACCTAGGGAAACAAAGTTTTGAAGGTTCCTGCTCCAAATTTTTACGAGTCAAGTGTTTATATGAAATGCATATTATTGAACAGTCAACCTACTGAATAACCAAAATGTGTAGATAATTATGGTAAGTACTGAGAGGGGTTACCAAAAACAAACACAAAACCAACCAAACAAACGATAAACAAATTGCTGTTCCCTCTGATTGGAACACTTTTCACCTCTTCTGTCTGTGAAACTTCTGCTAGTCCCTGGAAAACATTTCTGAATCGCCCTAGACTAGGTCAGCTGTTTCTCCTCCACCTAGATAACCAGAGAACTCACTTTAATTTTGATTTTCCATTTTGGATGGTAAATTCCATGAGGACATAAATAGTGTCTTTCTCTCCATTGTATGTCTAATAACTAGCACAGGAGTTGGCCACCATTTTCTATAAAGGGCCAGGTAGTAAATATGATAGGCTTTGTGGGTCATACATTGTTACTCAACTGAACAACTCAACTGCTGTGCAAAAGTAGCCATAGATAATCTGTAAGCACATTAGGGTAGTTATGTTCTAATAAAAGTATTATTTACAAAAACATGCTGTAAGCTGGATTTAGATTTGTCTTGCAGTCTACAATTTGCTGAGCATTGCCTAACTCAATGTTTGGCACAAAATAATGGGTCAGCAAGACCTTTTGATAGTACAGGCTAAGATGAATGGTGATCTGTGGGGAGGGGGAGAAGAAGATGAATTTGAAAACTATTTGTGATTAGATGATTTGGTGACTTGACAGGAGGGATGGGCAAATAATAGAGAACAAGTCCAAGTTTCTGGCTTTAGCAAACATTTAGAGCATACTGAATATTGGAAATGTGATATACTCTAGAACGGTGGCTCTCAGACGTTATTGTGTACCAGAAACACTGGGAGGGCTTGTGAGAATGCAGATTGCTGGGCCTTACCCCCAGAATTTCTGAAACTGGGTAGCACCCAAGAGTTTGCATCATGTTCCAAGATGATGTTGAAGATTTTGATCTGGAGACCATCCTTTGAAGAAAACTGTCCTAGGGAGGTATACCAATGTTTTATTTGGACATTACCGGTATTGAGAATGAATGAAATTATTCATGGAGAGAAGACCCCAGGATAGAATTTGAGGATACCTTAGATATAATAGTACACATATTGTTATCCCTTAAGCAAATCATTTAGAACCCTTTCAGATCAGAGAAAAATTCCTTTCATTCTTCCCCTACCAGACCTCCTCCACTGATAAGGAACCATGGTGGTGATCCTGTCCTCACTCTAGCTTTGACTCCTATGGCATTTCCTAGGATCTCTTAGTATAGACCCAAGCTCATTTGTTTCAGTCCTACCAGATCCAGCTCAAATTGATTTTTCTTTGGTCCTGTGACCTCCATGCAAATACATCTCTCATATTCAATCTACATAATGATTGTCAACATCCGAACTTTCTTTACACATGACCCGGTGTTCCCAGCCATTCCCAACTTTCCCTACTCAGATCAGAAAGCCACCATCTCTAGGCAGTATCAAGCAGAAAATAGGCATTGGCATTAAACAACCCCTTTCCCACCCTTTAGCAGAACAATGAAGAATATACTAGAAAAACCACTTTCCAATACCCCAGAATCCATTTCACCTTCCAATAATTCCTCAAAGAGAAATACATAGATGCTGCATTTCTAAGGACTTTGCTGCTAATGTGTACAAGGATAGAGATAAGGTATAACAATCTTAGTAAGGTTTCAGAGTTGAAAAATATCTTAAAGTCTTAAGATCCTGATCTATATCATAATGCAATCTTGTAGACATGGTGTCCAGTTGGAAATCTACCCTCATCATTTATTGTTTATTTGTTTTATTTTATTTTATTTGCTTCTTTTTATCATCATTTATTGTTAAGGAAGGATCTCACCAGAGTTTATGCTCTTAACCAAACCTTCATCATTATGATGCTTGCCCAAAGGAGAAGAACAGGCTGATTACTTCATAAAAGAAGAATGCTTTTCTTACCTTTTTACAGGGAGACTGGTTGGGGCTGGAAGTTAGAGAGAGAAATAAGTTCAGCTTGATAAGATGCTAGTTATATCTCTAAGTGGAGCTTCCAGGTACTTGCAAGGTTATCTCTAAACAATAGATGCATGCTTACCTTAAGTATTTATTAGCGTTCCAGAGCTCCCCAACTCCAGTCTGAACACAGTTATATCAGAGGGCCTCAGCAATTACACTGTCCTTTATCTTGGAAAACACCATGCAGAGGCCATTAATATTCCCCTTGTACTTAGGCAAGCATTGGTTACTGGACACGGACAATGTGCTGTGAGCAGAAATAATGTGTGTTGCTTCTGGACATTGCACTGAAAATCTGGTAGATGGCCCTCCAGTTGTCACCTTTCCTTGGTGACAATAGAGACCAAGTGTCGTAAGTGGTTTTTACCCACAAGGTAAAAGCAGGCTGGATCCCTGAGTCATAACAAATGTTCAGGACAGTCCCTCAATTTGAGTGAACTTGACGTGAATATGATAAACCATTGGCATTCTGTTAATGATTTGTTATTGCAGCATAGCGTAGCCTATCTGGACTAATAGAGTTACTCTTATTAATACTAAATTTGTTCATTCTACACTGGATCAGATGAAGGTTTCTATTGTTTCTGCAAACTGTGCTCACTCTTAATGAAAGGATTATATGATAATGAAAGGAAAATATAAACAAAAGGTAGAGTGGAATAAGATTAATTCAAGAAATAACATCCTAAGAAGAGAATGTTAAACCAGACAGACAAATGCAAAGAATGAAAATTTTAAATGAAAATGTTTCACTCAAGAAAACCATGGCTCTAAATGCTTGGAAACAGTGTTGGATGATATCAGCCCTAAAGGTTTAGAGGAGTGTTTGTTACATTGTTCACTAAATGGCTTTCTTATTTTAAAGACAGGTAGAAGAAGTATGACTATATCAGAAGAAAGGGAAAAGTAATAAGAATGGAAATTTTGAGGGAAGATGTGGTTCAAACATTTGTCACCTATAAGAAGTAAAAGGCAGAGCATTTAAGCCAGATTTTTTCCATGAAATATACACAGCAAAGGCTTTCAAAGAACAAATAAAGGCATGTAAGCTGAAGAGGGCAGCCTTAAGTAGAGTGCATTTTAGCCATCAATCCTAGAAGTGACAGAGATATGAACAACTGTAGTTAAGTGTGTATCATAAAGAATGTGTTACCATCTCTGGAGCAAAAGACAAATGGACTGCTCACCGGTAAGAAATTCAGGAGAGTTTGTGGATTAAAAACTTTCCATCCTAAGGGACATGGCCAAGAAAGACCATATATAAATGGTTGGCAGCTCCTCTGTGTCTCCAATCATCCCTCCCATTTCACCTCTCTCTCTCTCTCTCTGTCTCTCTCTCCTGTGTGTCTAACAGAGAGAGAGAGAGAGTGGATATGCTGTTGTAAACTGATCTAAACCAATTTGTTGGTTCACTATTAGTAGGCTTCTTGTGGTAAATAAAAGTTCCAATAGTAAAAGCAGGGAAATGTCTTTTACGTCTCAAACAACCAGATTACACTAAATTCAAGCTAATATATGGAATTTGGTTGTACATACCAATCTTTATTGGCAAAGACATGTGCAACTTATTCTGTAAGCTCCTTGTTGGTGTTTTGACACCACATCGTGCAAAAGATATGCTTGAGGCAAATGCGGCAAATATTCTACAGCAGGATTCAGTGTGGCAATAAGAATGCTCAGAATCAGTGGGTCATTTCAGAATCAGGCCTGCATCAAGGATATAGCCAACTGACTGGTCTCTGGATCATGACATTTCATTCCTGAAACTGCTGGAAGGCCTGCACAATATTTGTGTCATTTATATCAGTAATTAAAAATAATTTCTAACATCCATTTTGTTCATCAGTAAAAACACTTATGCTCTTAAGGTATAAGAATAACAGGGATAAAGATAGCTGAAATGTGTGTCTTTGGAGTGTGGGCTTCTGATTAAACAATTTAAAATGCCAGCTGTCCCTGGAGTGTGTTCTCAATTAGGTTAACTGACCTCCCATAGAGTATAGATAAAACTAACACAAACTGTATATATATACATATCCTACTGTCTATGCTTAAGTGTTCTAAATGATAATAACAGACTGCATAATTCCAAATAATAGGGATGGATAAGGAAATGATTTTCAGTAAAATATAAGAATAGAGAACATTTATTATACACTGAAATCTACCTATCTATATCTATCTATCTGTCTGTCTGTCTGTCTATCTATCTATCTATCTATCTATCTATCTATCTATCTATCTATCTATCTATCTAAATGAACAGTTAAACCTCCATAGATAGCCTTTGCTCAACATGATTTGACTCCTATTGGTAAATGAAAGGCCTATTAAAGTTAGGTAGGTTCCTGCATAAAGGAGATTTTTTTGTCTCTGAAAGACAGGTTAGACAGACATTGCCTGTCATTTGTAAGAGCCTCTTTGTGGTTCAGTGGTTGAGTATCTAACCCTGCAGTCTGCTGCCTAGGTTCAAACCCCTATTCTGCCACTTACTAGTTGTGATTTATAATTCAAATTATTTTATTTCATACTATTTTGTTTTTATTACTTTATAACCTTAGGATCCAAATTCTATGCACTTCCCTAGGCTACAAATGTGCCATGAGAAACCTGGTGATAGTAGTGGCTGTTTCATAGGATTCTGTGTAGAGTAAATGAAATAAGGTAACTGAGGCCCTGGTATATAGCAGTGAAAGAATTCTTTAAGCTATAGTTATTTATGTCCAATCCCTGGAAATTCTCCGGTATCCCAGTCATACATCCTGCTTTTCTCAATGACAGTGTCCTAGGAAAAAACACAAAAAATTCTAAGATCTGAAGTTCTACAGAGCTCTGCCTCAGGAACCTGAGTGCACCTCTCCCCCCCCCCCATTTATGCCAAAAAGAACTCCAGGTGGGATGGGGGAAATATACATCCAATTCTGTGGGGAGAGGAAAGAGATTGGGTCTTGCTGGTTAGCATTAAAGGCGGTAGAAGCCTTAAATTAGAGGAAGTAAGAAATATAAAAGTTTAAACTCCAAGACTCTACTACTTCTTAAAGGAGCCATGTCAATTTCACTTTAGTTGGATGGATTTGAAAAGCCAAACTGATAATACTCTGAACATTTTCAGCCTGCAGCTCTCTCATTCAGTATGTTTAATCCACGCTCCTGATTATTATACAAGTGTTTTGTTTTGTGCCATGGGAAATTCTGATCTTACTTGATGAAGTACTCAGTCACCTATAATCTTGTGAGAGCCACAAATGATGATAATTGCAATTTATGGAGTAACCTGGAATGAAGGACACAATATGCTGAGTCTAAGAGCTAAGGTAATTGTATTTTTGCTTCAAATCAGCAGAAAATTCAAAAGAGGGGAATTTCATTTGAGCATTATTTCCAATTCCATTTTCTCAATTTTTATCAACTATAGTCATTAAGGAATCACTGAAGAAAAGATAAGAGCTCTCCAAGTTGACTTAGAGACTCTGCATAGAGAAGAGAGAATAAACAATGTACAATCAGTAAAAAGCTATGGAAGTGGCAAAGAAGACTTAGTGTAGTGGAAAGAACACTGAATTGTCACCGAAGAGACTTGGAGTTTAATGAGGTCACCCCTAAAGAGTTGGGTGACCTTGAACTTTTCACTTCTCCTGCCAGGGCACCTTTTTCCTCATCAGTTAAATTTGAAGACCTGAACAGGTTACCACTAGGATGTCTTTCATCCCTAAAATTCTATGACTGTAGAATATGTAGGCAATTACTACACTGTTGAATAAATATTACATGTGTTATCTGAGGTTGCTGGTAGTGTGTCCTCTCCTTTAAATGCCTTAGTCTTATTTCTCAGATGTCTTCCTTGTGCTTTTTCATAGTGTTCTTTCTTTTCCATGGTGCCCTGCTATTCTCTTCTCACATCTCATACTTTCACACTAGAATATGACCATCAGTTTGTCTCACTCAGCTATTATAAATTCTCACAGTTTAGAATCATCTACAACTCACCTCTGTTTCCTCAGTGCTTAGGAAAGTGCCTGGCACTTAATGTGGAATGCTAGAATGAATAAGTGAATAAATGAATGAATGAGTGCTTTCACATTAGAAAGGCAGAAGGTAAGCACAGTCACGGAGCACCAAATAATCCACTGCAATTCCACTATGACAAGTTTTCTTCAAGCCCCTATTTCATGAATCTCTGGCAAGATATTGTTTCATCTGGTTGTTAGAGCACTTGTTTTGGCTAGTGGCAATGGCATTTTGAGAAAATGATGATGGACTTGAGAATTAGAAGTAGCTGTTTTGAAAATTTCATTACCATCAAATAGCCTTTACAAAACATCCACCTGAGTAGGAATGGAATGATATATAATCCAAGACTTTATCATCTGTCTCAGAAATTGGCATAGTCTGGTCTATGACCCAAATCCACCTCACTACTTGTACAGCCTGTGAGCTAAGAATGGTTTTCACAGCTTTTAGTGTTAGTAAAAAAAAAAAAAAAAATTCACAACAATTGTAATATTTCATGGAACATAAAACTTATAAGAATTTCAAATTCCAGTGCTCATATATAAAGTTGTATTGGAACACAGCCATCTATTATTCCTGATGGAAGTTTTGATGCCAAAAGAGCGAGTTGAGTAGTAACTGCAGAAACTCTAGGCCCATAAGATCTAAATAATTTACTACTCGTTCTTTATAGAAAAGTTTGCTGATCCCTGTGCCATTGGCTGGTCAAAATTCCTTCTGTACTGTTAGAATCAATTTAGAAACATGGTGGTTTTGTTTTGGACACCAGCCTCACCTTAGAAAGGGGAGTTCCAGTATCTGTAAAGTTTGAAGAAGCTCATTGTCATCTCTTTCATTTTTATGGAAACTGAGAGGGTATGTTAAGGAGAAGGAGCATTCTTCTAATCAAAGTTTATTTTTCCCACCTGTTTATTTTTGTGACACTTAAACCACAAATTGGTGTGAGCAATCATTTTCTTTAAAATAATGTATTTCTATTTCACTTTATAAGTTCATAACATTTTTAATTATTCATTCCATATTCTCTTTTAATCCCCAATAATTTACCAAGCTTTTTTCCATTCTAACTCACATAGATGTCTGCTATTTTTTTAAAAGACAATTGCCTTGAGACGATCTATAAACCAACACTATGCTGTCCGTGAAGTGGTACTAAGAAAATTAAAAGCTTTTCTTTAATGAAATTAGGTGACTGGAAGAGTTCTCTTAACCTTTTTTCTCAAATTGAGTCTGGGAGCAAACCATTAGAAAATAATATCAAGTAGATAAAAAGCATTAGTTAATCCAACCAAACAAAAAGTCATAACATGGAATACCAGCCACTGGCAAGACTAGTGAGGATAGCAAGGAGGCTCTGACTAGAAAAATCGATCTGAAAAATGAAATTTATTTTAGACCTGTTTGGTTTAGTATAAGCTTCCACAAATAAGAGGCAGGACACTATCAAAGAAACAGGGACTGCAAGAGCTGAGCAAAGACACAATAAATCATTACCTGCTCTTGTGTTCTGTTTGGGAGAAAAATAATCATTTTACTCAAATCAGAGTATAAATTCCTTTGAAATTCAAACTAGAAACTCATACATTTTGTTCCTATAGTTATTTTGTTTGTTTGTATCTTTTAATTTTTACTGAGTGCTGTGTTCCAAAACTTGAGAGAAAAAAGTCTCTCCCAGCTTAATTTTCTAATGGCTATTAATTGGTCCACTTATAATAAATAGCTTCTGTATGTAATCACATTGTAAAACTATCATAGTCTATATATTTAAGAAAATGCTGTCATGGTAAATGTTTTTCCACATGGAGTCAATTATCTGTGTAATGAGCAGCCAGGGTAGGCAAGGAATCT